>NW_001813977.1:1287443-1291117 GCF_000149585.1 Histoplasma mississippiense
TGGAATCACACGCATTAGCCATATCGCATAGTCTGATAAAATCGGCGAGGGCTTGTGCCTGGACAACGCAGGTACCTGCATGAGCTTGACAAGATGGGGGCGGGGATTTTTTTTTTTCCCACCCCCAGGTTATTGTTGTAGATCTTTCTTCTTCCCTCCTTTTCCCACCCAGCGATCCATCAACTTGTCAAATGAGAGTCAGGTCTGAGCCCGGTTCAGACATAGCCATAACCCCTTGCTACTCCCTTACTACCTCCCTAATCCATGAGGCAGTACGGGCAAAGAAGGGTTGTATTGTATACAGAGTAGTACGGACTCCGTCCCATTGGTTTTTTGCGCCCGGTTTCGATCCCCACCACGTGCTCTGGCCGACCCAGTGGCACTGGGAATGGGGGGGGAATGATTATGCTCCAGCCACACAGTGTACCCAGACTTTTTTTGGTTGATTTGATTGAAGCTTCGCCCACAACTCCGGATTTAGGAGCACATCGGTGTTTTTTAAAAAAAAAAAAATTAGTAAGAGAAGCACTTGACTGGCTGGCGGGCGAAGGAGTGGAGAAAGAAAAAGAATATTTGCTAAGGCCTTGGTCGTTGATCTTGACCAGACGGGAACAAGGCGACGCTAAACTTCGAGGCTATCCCCTTTGAGTAGCCGCGGTTTGGATTTTTAGTTGTTGGGGGGCAGGCCCTTTTTATTATTATTATTATTATTATTATTATTATTTTATTGTCGCTACGGTGCTCTTGTTTTTGTTGCCGAAATGCATTCACGACCTTCACCTCGTGGGAGGAAGAAAGGAGCCGGGAAAATAGCGTTTTCTTTTTTGAAATTTGTTTGTAGACAAGCTTCTAGGTGGACTCATCAACTTCAACTTCAACTTCATTTTGGTTCCTATGAAGTTTTCCAATAATAATAATTCTATATGAAATCACGCGTAAAACAAGGTGTCCTGGTGCAATCGAGAAAGCAAAAGGTGGGAAAAATAAAATAAAAAGTTTCTCGTATCTGCTCCGGCGTCCATAGGAAAATGTTATCCAAGGAGTCTCCCCGAAAATTTTAAGTTGCCAAGCCATGAATATCAACGAAAAGGGAGTTTCTGCCATTCTGGGCGAGCCTGAAAAGTGCCTCTATTTGCCTCTATTAATAGTTAAAGAGTTTAGTTAAAGTTCAGGGCGACTCCCCCCATCAACATTTGTCCAAACTCTACTCTCAAAGAGCAAGTTCCTACAATGGTACATGTACAAGCACAACAAACACAGCAGTGATAAACTTCTTCTTTCCATCCTGAAGATTGAATTATAACCATCTATATACATAGTAAAAAAGCTAAGCGACTGGTTGACCCGAAATTGACCCAAACGAAGGGCTTTAACTAACAGCAATTTCGTTCGAGTGGTCGGTCCATGCGGAAGCAAGAGAAGATATAGTAGTGAAATCGGCTGTCAGTGCGTGCGTAGGAGGTTTAAGTGTGTGCCTATGCGCAGCGCTGGAGTCACTATGCTCTGGCTTTTGGACAGCCTGTCTGTTGGGACAAGGCGGCTGGAAGGAACATTTTGCTGCAGAGGACCAGGCCGGTGGTTCTTGGTGCTTGTTGATGATGCCAAGCCATGCCCTGATGTCATCCCCCAAGAGCAAGAAGAGCCAAGACCCTGGCGGAAAAACTCGAAGGTGGCCCCACTTTTAGGCCTCCTGGTGGGCTTCGATGTTTATTTACTCCCTGGAAGTTAGTTAGATTCCTACTGGGTCGCTTTGATGCTTTGCCGTTTACTTTTGGGGGGCGTTTAGGCGTTTGGGATAATCGACGGCTTGGAAAATTTACTCAGCCCTACAAGAAGTTGACAGGCCAAGCACGGAGTTCATTGAGCTGGAGATTGATGAGGTTTCTGTTTGCTTTTCCCTCAACTCTTCCCCTGATGCTGTCCGTTTCGGCTGGCGGATGATTCCAAAAAATATCTTTTGTGCCAAAGACCCGTAGTGGGAGTTACCAAGGCCGAGCAGAGGATAATGAGGTAGGTTGGGTCGACATACACTCTCGGAAACGCTTGTTCCAATGGGATCGCGCTGCATCATCACCAGCATCACCGTTCGGTCATCTTTCAAATGACGGTAGTTGGGGTAATTTGTAATATATTCGACTAGGGATCTTTGGTTGATAATTGCCGGGCTTGAGCGCAGAGCGGTGTTTTTCATTATTATTTTATTATTTGTACTATTTATTTATTTATTTATTTATTTATTTATTTATTTATTTATTTATTTATTTATTTATTTTTTTTTCATGTTTGCTGACGATATTCAGTGCACCACCAAAGCTGGATTGCCGAATTCCCCCGTAACGGCACCCCTGACAACATTCTTGTATACACGTCGCAGAGCCATAGTTTTTTGTATTTCCTCATTCCCCTTCTGGCCTTCGCTGAATTCAGACTCTCATTCCTGTTCACTGATTAGAACATGGTTGTCCGTTCTGGGTGAAACGGACGTTGCTGTTAACAAACGCATGCACAGCCGCACTCTTGGCCGGTTTAGCTTTTCTGCTTGGCATTCCAGCTGTTTTTGCAAAACGGAAAAAAAAGAAATACGCAACCGTGGTAACGCTGAGTCAGGGAAAACGCAAAAAGGAAACGGACCGGCGTAATGTAATGACAGGGGTTGGCGACGCACGGGAAAATACGCCAAGGATACCGCCGGTGACGTTGTTTTGCGCACCCACGATACAAATACCGTAAGCCAGCCCGCCGGCGCAGGAGCATCGAGGTGTGTGATCTATCTATATAACCATTACCACATTCTCGCGGCAACAACAAAAGACGACACTCCCTCTTCCACAACGACAATTCGCATCCAACACTGCCACGGTTTCATCT
This sequence comes from Histoplasma mississippiense, assembly GCF_000149585.1. Taxonomy (NCBI): domain Eukaryota; kingdom Fungi; phylum Ascomycota; class Eurotiomycetes; order Onygenales; family Ajellomycetaceae; genus Histoplasma; species Histoplasma mississippiense. The sequence goes on from NW_001813977.1 coordinate 1,290,312, forward strand.
GGACGGTCCGCCAAAACAATCTGTTTCTTGTCCCCCTTCCCAACAAGTCCCGCCTCCCGTCTCTCCTCCCCTTGAACCTTCTGCTTTGACCCGTCGCACGCCCTCCGTCGTCCGCGCTCTGGGGTCGACTCATTTTTCGCCACTCCTTCATGACTTGGAAACCCTAATTGTTCCTGTGGTTCCAGCAACCCCCCCATTTCCAAGCTTAATATTATTTTTATTTATATTTATAGTTTATATATACCATCAAGCGGGCTCCGGTCGTCGACATGCTCGCCCACCTCCCACCTCATCCACATCCACATCCACAATCGCAATCGCCCTTTCTTCCTCAACTACCTCTCCAACAACAGCAACTCTACCACCCCCACCCACATCACCTACATAAATCTCTTCCTCCAACTTCTTCTTCAGACTTGCCTGACGACAGCGAGAGCGTTGCCCAATACAAGGCTTTTTGCCACCGACTACATACTTCTTCCTCTTCGCAAGACTCCTCCTTCGCCAAGCTGCCTGAAGCCCAACAGCAGCTCCAGCACCAACTGCAGGAACTGGAGCAGGCGCAAGGGCCGCAGTACTATTGCGCACCTCCCCTCACCCCCGCGCCCTCGCATTCGCATTCACATTCACATTCGCAGCCTCCCTCTTTCCCCTCGTCGTCGCCGCCACCCGGTTCAGCTTCCGCTCCCCACGTACTCGTCTGCCGCCTTCTCCACCCAGAACTCTCCTTCCACGGACTCTGCTCCTCTTCAGGATTCCTGCGTTGTGTCTATGCCGGAAACTCTTTCTCTCCCCCGGCTGGCTTG
>NW_001813977.1:1291479-1324101 GCF_000149585.1 Histoplasma mississippiense
TCATGACTACCAGCAGTCAGAGGTAGAACTGGCAATGAGAAGAGGTATTCTGGAACAACAACAGCAACAACAGCAACAACAGCAACAACAGCAACAACAGCAGCAACAGAAACAACAACAACAGCAACAACAGCAACAACAGCAACAACAACAACAACGGCAGCAGCAGCAGCACCAGCACCAGCAGCAAGCAGCGGAGGATGACAAATCGTTTCCTTTATCTGTTCCTCCTTCAGTGTCCACATTGAGTCACAACTCTCCGGTAACACCTCACGCGACTTACTCCGAAGACTTCGAAGATGGTTCTAAGCCCATGTCACATGGTGAGGGCACATATCCCGACGTCGATAAGTGGATGGATGATTACTTACGTTTTGATGACCGTGTAGATTTCAGTGACCACAGCAGCACTCCGATGGGCGTTCCAAAGCTGACTAGGACCATCTCTGACATCTACCAAGACGAATTATATAACCCGAACGCTTCTACCACGCCAAAGCCATCCATGCAATTCTCTACCCAAAACGCGAAGATGTATTCTCCTTACCATCGCAATATCATTACAGACCGGATACAGGCTGCGCACCAAGGCCATATCTCTGACCAATCGCAATCCCGCTCGACGTCAGCAGCGCGCCACCGGTCCCCATGGAGAGATAACTCCCCGTTCTTGCATGAGCAAGCTGCATTTAACGATGCACAGATGTCGCAGTCTCAACCTTTTCCGGATCAATTGAATCTTGCCGCCCAACAGCAATCAAATATGTTGATGGGCCCGGCACAGCCGGAACCAAAAACCATCTCGCCCAAGGACGCATTACTTGAGTACAATGAGTCTCCGGACGATGCGAACATGTCGCTGTTCCCGTCGCAGTCTGAACCTTCTCAGTATCGCGTGTCGCCAATGGGCAACTCTGCCACCTTCCATATTCCACATATGGAGCAATACGCAAACCAATATGACCAACACAAAAACAATATGCCGCAGCAGTTTGGCTACATTCAGCAGCAGCAGATCCCTCTCCAGCTCTCGGGCCAGCAACAACATCAACACCAGCCGCAGCCATCGCAATCGCAACAGCGACAACAGGCCCGTCGGGCGCATCCGCCTCAAAGCCAACGGGAAAATAACCTTGTCCACCACACGCCTGAATTCCCACGTCAACTGCCGTCTATGGACTCTACGTCTAGCGACACGAACACATCTGCGAGCAACAGATCGCCTTTAAGAGCAGCGCCAACGTCGAACCCCACTGGCGAACCTGCCAAGCGTCCGGATGATACTTCCTCTGATGGGGGCACGTACAGCTGCACCTACCACGGATGCATTCTACGCTTCGAGACACCTGCGAAACTACAAAAGCACAAGCGGGAAGCCCATCGCCAGACGACCCCTGGTTCACACGCAATGGTGCGCGATTCGTCAGCCGGTTCTCTGGCAATGCGCAACTCGCAGGCTGGACCTCACCGCTGCGAGCGCATCAATCCATCTACAGGCAAACCTTGCAGCTCTGTCTTCTCCCGCCCCTACGACCTTACGAGACATGAGGATACGATCCACAACTCCCGGAAGCAGAAGGTGCGGTGCCATCTATGTACCGAGGAAAAGACATTCTCCCGCAACGATGCCCTGACACGGCACATGCGGGTTGTCCACCCGGAAGTCGATTGGCCAGGCAAGCAGAAACGCAAGTCAAGGGATTGAAGGGAGAATTCAACCAACCAGGTCTTGTATGCCTTTCACCCTCGACTATGCTTTTTCTCTCCTTTCTTTTTTTTCCCCGAGAGCACACTATTTTTCAAGGAAAAACGCAGGAAAACAAAAAAACAAGACGCAATTCCCCACTCAATCCTTAGCACAACTTGCGCTGCCATATTTCCATCCAAGCTTACGCTTGCGAAAGGAAAGTGCCAAGGAAAGCTTACGTTGTGCAATGCATCATATGTGGTCGCGCGCGCTGTTTTTCCGTGAGGAAGCCGGCGCGACCACGCAAGCCGGAAACATCGAAAAAGCAGAACAAGCTTGGAGACGAAGCTTAAGGCACGATGACGCCAGCCGCGCCAAGATGAGTTGTGACGGACGCCAAGACGTATGACCCAGCGTCCGGAGCAAAGTCCTTCAACACTAGTTTCCAATCCAGGATGCATACGTCGGCACCGTTCCGCGGGACATGGCGGCCCAATCAGGCGGCAGCAGTTGGCATTATCAAATTCCTATTCGGGATTTGTCTGCTTACAAAACTGGTACCGTTTTGGGACCCACTCTTCCCAAAGCGGGAAGGTGCCCACCCATATGCATCACAGTGACGTCATTTATGCCACGCTTGGAAGCCTGACCCGCGCGGAGGAACAGCCTCAAGACTGGACCGCGGGTTAAGCGCAAGGCCCAGCCTCAACAGGCGTGCACAGCCATACGTCGCGGCTGTGTTGCGCGTTTGTTTGTTGGATGTTTCTTCGCATCAATTTCCATTCGGCCGATGGCCGGCATTGCACGGTTTTTGGGTTGAGTCTCTTGTTTGTTTGTTTGTTCTAGAAAACTTTTTTCTTTCTTCTTTTCTTCTTCTTTTTTTCTTTTGGTTTTCGGTTTTTAGGTTTTCCAGTTTTCGATTCTACCACTGTTTTGGCTTTTATTGGGGAAAGAACAACAACCTTGTTCAATTCTTTTTTATTTTCACTTTATGAAACAACGAAAACGTCAATCTCTGGATGATTGAGGAAGAATACGATTTTTTAATATATATTTCTTTTGTTTGCCCCCTAGCATTGCATTGCATTGGAGTGGATCTGGTATGGATTGGCATGGGTTAAAAATTGGGGTGGTGTTTTCTTGCCCTTTTTGTTTTTTGTCTTTTCTTTTGTTTTTTTTAATATTTTGGCTTAAGTCATTTTTCCCTTTCATGTTGTGGAAAGCAACGCATGATGAAGCAAGCAAGCAAGCATTATTTTAAGTGTGATGAAGCATGAAATGAAGCATTAGGCATACAATGGTCTTTTTTTTGCATTTTGACTTGTCTTTTTCTTTGCTCAGAAGAATAATTAGTTGTTACTTTTATATCTTCTGTATTGTTTTTCTTCACTCACTCTTATTTTGTGAATTTTTTTCCTCTCAGTGTATGCCTCGTTGCGGAGCACGCCAACAAACGATTTTCTTTTCTTTTCTACTTGGCTATATATCAAATGGATAGGGCGTACCTTTTTTGTGACACCTTGATTTATAATTTTGGAATTGGGGGCTTTTTATTATTAGAATTTATTTTTCATCGTTGTATGTTGCATTTGAATTGCGTTCTTCTTTTTTTTCCCCCCTCCCCCCTGAGTCCTTGCCCACTGTATTTGTATATTATTTCTATTGGTTACGAGGAACGGCCACGGCCACGGCCACGGGCACTATTGTATATGTATGTACAGTATACTACATTAATTAAAACTAATGCGTTGATCACTTTTCCCTCTTTTCTTTTGCGGTCGACCTGGTAGTTAACAAATAGTCTAGTATACTAGTATATATATATATATATATATATGTAATATACTCTACACATATGCCTGGCTATACTCTCTTGAACTTTGTATTTATTGATTTTTCACTCTGATATCATGCTCTCCTCACCTCACCTCACCTCCCCTCCCCGGCCCTCTTTGCGTTTGGCCTGTTCAGTGGGAGCCGGATTTGGATGGATTTCAAGTTGTACTATATTATACTTGGGGCGAGTTAATCATAAGTAGTAGTATAATAGTAATAATAGATAGGATGTCGTGGTCCTGAAGGAGGTAAGGAATATATTGGACATGTCCCTATCACTTCTTCCGCCATATATATATATATATATATATATGCCTCACCACATTATCTCCACGCAGGCTACTAGTTAGCCGCCATGCAGGGACACCAGGCAGGCTCCCTCGCAATTCTCCCCTTAACCGGAACGCTAAAGAAAAAAAAAAAAAAAAAAAAAAAAATTCGTGCGGATCGTAAACAGCTCCGGGAAAACTGCGGTATATGTATGATATGAGAGACAACTATGTGAGTTCGCTGCTGCCAAATCCCTAGAAATAAGCATAAGCATTTCCTTTTGAAGACCACACGATCATCTAGATATCTGTGTTTTCTTCGGGTTCTCCACCTCCTTCTCACAAGTTCCTCTTCGCGGTTTGTTTTTTTATTTTATGTCTTTCTTTCTGGGGAAGTAAGTCATCACGGGCTGGTATCAGGATTTCGTCGTCTAAGAAGACAATATCGTCCCCATTTGCGTTGGAGTTTCTCTGGAATGAAGGGAAGGTCGGGTATCCAAATTATTCGACCCAGGAGACTCGTTCTCTTGGTGTCAAGGAATCTCCTGCACGAAATCTCTTCCCACGTGGATTTGTCGAGAACGTAGTTGGGCTGTAGGGCAGATGCCTCGTCTCCTGGAAAGTATGAATCGACAAGGAAATTACACTGCGAGATATTGATCTGCTGCGAATTAGTGAATGTGCCATATTAGCGAACGCAGTATATAGCGTATACTCACGTATTTCCCTGGGTCTTCTTGATTTTGGTCGTTCATCCCAGAGGGCACCATCCACGTCCCTGGCCGTGGGCCTCGGCCGTCTGCTTCTGTGGTAAATTCGCCGGGAAGCAGTCCATTGAACTCACTTTTAATGAACTTGGCTCTTTTCTTGTCAGGCAAGAAGAATGATGATGGGAAACGGTACCACTCCTTTCCAAAGCACACATGATCCCCATGGGCTGCTACCTCGGGGTTTTCTAACGGCTGGAAAAGCTGAAGCGGAGCGCTGTATGCAGTAACAATCCCCAAAGTTCTTAGGAGACTTATATTCGTAGCGAGGAGCACAGGCATGAGAGCGATTGCGAGTTTCACCTTTCGTGGCACACGGCCAATAAATTCTTTGCGATTACTCGAACCGAGATAGGCGAGAATGTTGTGGAACGCAATTGCCGCGTTCAAAGCTAAGAAAGGATAGGCTGCGTACATGAAGCGTTCTTCCTTATGAGGCTGGATCGTAAATATACCGAACCATATGTAAAAGGGTAAAAGCAAGGCTACCGTTCGCAGTATCGTTTGCTTGGACGTATCGCGTGGTCGGAAGACTGTTTGTAAAATGAGGAGAGGAGCTGCGGAGAGAGCTAGCAGAAACCATATGTTGAAATTGAGCAGCAGATTTCGAAAATAAAATGTCCAAGTTTCGGTTCCGAAAATATTGGGGCCCTTGTTGCTGCCACCAAACACGTTATATGATACGATATTCCACGGAACGACGACGAGTTTCCGGTAAAACAAGCTATCAGTCACAACCTCGAGAACCTGCGATTATCAGTACGGACATGTAAGTTAGTCTTTGAAAAATAGCTTACTAAAACTATCAGACACTTTATGACACCTTCAGTAAATCGAATTAAGGTTCGGTGTAGGAATTCGGAAACGTATCCAATGAGAACCTCCTCTAATAAAAAGGATACCACAAGAGCGCCGGCAAATGGCCATCCGACGATAGCTCCAATGCCGAACCACATAATACCACGACCTGTGTTTAGACCTCCGCGCCAGTCCATGAACGCAGAGATGCCGAGCATCGAGGTGTACATCGTAAAGCTGGATGGTAGCATTGCAGTGGATGCATGGAACATCCCGGGACTGAATACCAAGATCGTCACGAATATGACTCCAATTCGCGGATGGAGTGTTCGTGAGATGGCCGCGAATATCCTCGTTTCGCAAGCGGCGCATATGAATGCAAGCGCCATTCTGACGAAATAGAACTGTGCTGTTTTCGATTGCGTAACGAGAGTAGATATCTTGGCTATACCAGCATGGAGGGAGACGTAGAGCCAGCTACGAATGGAGTACTCAGGCGAGTACTCCCAAGTCTGGAGACCATATCCATGGACTAGGTAGTGTGTTGGCTCCCAGTAGTTGAAGACCTCATCGCAGTCTTGTATGGGTGCAAGGGAGGCTGCGAGTGTGTTTGCGAGCAGGAATGCGTAGAAGCCGACGTTTAATGGAATAAAGAACGGATTCGGAGCTGGCCTATGCCGCTGTATGGTTAGCCGACGTCTTGCGCGATTGTGATAGAGTTACATACTTGGGGCTGCTCTTTGAGGCTCCTTCCACAGAGCTTTCATAACTGTAAGAACCAGCTAACTGGCTCTGTTTGGAAGGCATTTTTACTGGGCGCACATTGGAGGATATTTATTCCTGAAGGAAGAAGAAGGAGGAGAAGAAGAAATATAATATCCGATTTCCTGACTGACTTCCGTTTGAAGCTCCTACGGTGGCCCGGGTCCCCCAGGTGTGCAGATGCATATTTTCAAAAAGATTCGGCTTCTATTTTGGCAGAGAGAAATGCTGCTAAAATATCTCCGAACAAAAACTCACCAAGTTTTCTACCTGTCGCATTTTACAAGCATAAGGGATGGCAGACGTACCGTCAGCGGATTGTATATTGTCTGGAGATAATAAGCATCCTCCTTCGAAACGGCCTTGTCTTGACCCGGCGTCGAACAGGATAGAGCCCGGAGGAGAGCCGGTAGAGGATGAGGGAAGCGATTTTTACACGCCTATAAAAGGAGGAACACCAGTCCCTACCGCGCAGAATAGCCTCGCAGAAGATAATAACCACATCATTCCGCCTGCGCTGCCGAAAACTGCGACCGCGATACCTGGACTGACCTTTTTGTGTGAGACAACTGCTGTTGCGGAGTCCCAAACGGTTGAAGGTTCTGGCCATAGTGACGCCGTTGAACAGACAAACTCTTTGGATAGAGCCTGTGAACTGGGCATGTCGCAAGAATTGGATAAACAAGTCCCTGCTCCGAACGATGTAGAAATGAGAACGACAAGCCCAGAGGATCAGCATCGCCAAGGAGAACATCAGAGCCGGAGCCATACAGCCCCAGAAGAATCCGAGAACGATATCCCTTCCGTTCCGGAGGTTAGCAAGGAATCGATTCCGTCAACGCATAATGGAGTGCTGGGAGATTCTTATGCCGGAGGGTCTGAAATTGGCTCCGATAATAGTGAAAACCCGGAGTGGGAAATTGACTCTTCACCATATGAGTCCTCTTCCTCAGATTCCTCCTCTGATAGCAGCGATGATGATGGCGATAGCAGCGACGACTATGACTTATTAGACCCTGAAGAGCAAGCCCGTATATTAATGGCTGCGGAGGGGGGTTCCGATGATGAGGGAGATGAAAAGCACAAAGGGTCCCATATTAGAACTGCGAACGAAAAGCCAGAGGAGATAGTGCCGAAGCCCGACATTACCGTCACGCCTGAGATGAAGGTAGAAGTTCTGGGTAATGTGGAGACAATTGTTGAAAACGTGGTCTTAATCAAGGCAAATATATCTGGGGAATACCAAGTGCTGGAGAGTGGCTCCGTTCTCTGCCTTGCTGACCTTAGTGTCATTGGCATGGTATCGGAAACCCTTGGAAGAGTGGAGCAACCACGATATACAGTTCGATTCCCAAACGAAGAATCGATAAAAGAAGCAAAATTGGACAAGGGCACTCCGGTTTTCTACGTTGTGGATCACTCTACATTCGTTTTCACACAGCCTTTGAAGGGACTGAAGGGCAGTGATGCATCTAATTTCCACGATGAGGAGGTTGGCGAGGAGGAGATCGAGTTCTCTGACGACGAGGCGGAGGCTCAATACAAGCGGCAGCTCAAACAGAAACGTCAAGGAAAGAAGGATGGGCACCGTGACGCTAACGGACACGGAAAACAGAGAAGAGATCGATTGGGTCCTTCTGGACTTCGGAGTTCGGAGATAAACTATGATGATATTAACACGGAAGATGGTTATACTCCGTTGTCTCGGCCAAAGAATTTTCATGAAATGATAGGTCATACAGAAGCGCCCACGGAGGAATCGCACCTTCGCAATCAATTTGCAGAAAGGAATTCTAGAGGGGGTAGAGGCAGGGGTAGAGGCAGAGGCAGTGATCGAGGGGAGCGAGGTCGCGGGAGAGGCGGCAGCTACAAGAAGCACGGAGATGACCGCCAACCTCGGCAGTCTCAAAATCATCTCGAACAGCCGCAACGGCAGCAGCAAGAAACATCACAGCATATCTACCCTGGACAGTCTGCTGAATTCACACAGGCGTTCTACCAAGCCCAGAATCTTTCTCAACAGCAGTCCGTGCCTTACAACTCGTCTTCATATCCCCATCAAACTTCCCAACAAAATCAACCTTCCCAGGTGTTCAACACCAATCAAGCCTTCTCCACCCCGGGTTTCTTGCCAGCGCAGCAACAATTTCTTTTTCAACCTCTTCACCAGTCTCAATCTTCCTCTCCTTTTCCACCCCCCGGTTCCCATATCAACCCAGCATTCTTCCGCAATCTTCAACAACAGCAACAGAATCCACCCTACCAACCACCTCAACAAGCTCAGCAGAGGCTACAAAGCCAGCACTCATCCCAAGTGCCTACCACACAGACATCGGCCGATACCTTCGCTGCTGCACAGGCCCAGCTGGATCTGTTAAGGAGGCTTAGTCGGAGTGGTTCATGACCAGTATCTGCTTTTGGACAGCGGCTTCTGTTATACTATGCAAAATTTTCATTTTCATTTTCTTTCTTAACTTCTTGTTTTATTTGTCCGAAATTGTTTATTCCCATTCGATATTGATTGCCTCTTTCTGTATTATATCGTTGCTACGTTGAGAATTTGGAAGATCTTTATACTCCTACCCTTAAATGATTGCCGAGGTGGGATATGACTGGATATTCTTGAGAAAGATGAGAGAATGACACAAAAAGACTGGGAGTTTATTTATTTTCTAGGATCAAGAGTGTGCATGTCTGTTTTTACTTTTCCCTTTATGGTTTGTTTGTGTTGAGCTTTTCCGTCTACTCTACCTGATTGCTGGTTTCTGCTTTTGTTCGTGTTAGCAGTGGTTTACTCGAGATACCAGGTCGTTTTCATAATCTACGTACTACGTGGCTCAAGGTTAACGGTATAATATTTTTTTTTTTTTTTTTTTTTTTTAAACAAACATAGCTGTGGATCTTGCATTTAGACAATTTTTCAAATAATGCGGTTATTCAAGGATAGGGCTTGAGTGGGTTTATCTGGACCTTTGAAAGTGTGATATATCTCGAGCATATAATGATACAAAACCGCTCAACGACAATTCGCTGAAAAACAAATTGATAAGGGAGATATCAAAATTTCACCCAGCATTTAAATTTTCTCAGCCTTCATGCTTTTAGCCAAAGTCCAAAAGTTTTCTAGCTTAGCCCGCGACAATGCATCCTTTGCTGCAGCATCCGTCTCACATACACGCGCACCCAACCATTTTCTAAACGCTCTAGTTTTCTCCTCCCCCTCCCAAACTAGTGTACATGTGTTTTGACTCAAATCCTTCAGTTCTCCTGTCTTCTCATCCTCTGCGACAAGCCATAATGCGAGCGCTTCGCGTTCGTTGTTTGGATGAGTATTCTCTGTCCAGTCAATGCGATTGAGCATGAGTTTCCTGTACGCGGAGATGGAATGATGACCACCCTCGACAATCACGAGGTTGAATTTCGGATGCAAAATACACATGCCTGATAGGTTGTTCTGTTCTGCGTTTTTGCTGATTTTAAAACGGTGACGGCCGTTTGCGAGGTTGTCTATTTTATAAACGGACATGTGTATGCCTTTCAGCGCGTCTTGTTCTTGCTGAATGGCAAGTTTCTCAAGCCGTTGCTCTCTTGTTAACTTCCGGGATTCATTCGCTGTCACGTGTTTGTTGAATCGTTCGGCGATTTCCCGGTTGACACGGGCTTCGACAGCGGTCGGATCCTTGACGGCTTCTTCACCTAGAACGCGCATAAGATTGGACTTCTTGACTTTTGGTGGTGGAGCAGGCTCGAGCCCTAATCTTATCTTTGCCTGTTGTTCTTTAAGATCGGCCATTCGCCGCTGGCGCCGGATTTTGGCTTGCTCTTTCGGCGTAAGAAACATTGGCTTTGGCGCTGGTATGTTTTTATCTTGCGGAGGATCGAGGAGAACAGGATGCTGAATATATAAAGAGACTACAGTATCTGGAGTGTCAATCTTGAGATTTTGAGGGTCATCAATGGCAGAATAATTCGAACCGTTGACCAAACCCTCATCCCACCATTCGATTGCTGGAGGAGTTGGAACGAGGAACGCTTTTTCAACATCTAAATCTTCGTCTACGCCTGCTTGGCGTGCACGCTCCGCGATCTTCTTTTTCATAGCCTCTAGCTGAGCTAGTCGGCGAAGTGCTGCTGCTTGCTGGATATATTTCCCTTTTTGATTAAATACAAGCTGACGTGATTGACGAGGCTTCGCTAGAGCAGTTTTTGCACCGAGGTTGGGATCAAAATATGGGTTGTTTTTCGTTTCTTCGAGGGAAGGGCCGGACAGATCTAGTTGCGTTTTGGATTTACCAGACTTGAACGAAGGAACTGGTGACTCAGTTCGCTGATTTGCCATAGTAGTAGCAAACTTAGGCTGCATTGTTTGTTTGCCTTTCGACGACTTTGACTCTTGAGTAGAGTCGCCTAACAGAGCGGGATGCAAGCCGACATCTAATCCTCCTCTGGCTCGGGATACACCATCGTCAACAACTGGAGGCATAAACATGGGCGGGACAGGTGTCCGTTGCTGGGTTGTCGTATTTACTTTTCCTGTAGCTGCGGCCACTCTCGCCTTAATTTGCTCGAGTCTCGAAAGTGCTGGACTAGCTGTTGTTGCTGAAGATGGTGCTTGGATACTTGACCCCAACACTGGTGTCGCAGTGCCTCCTCTTGCAGCTTGAATTTTCGCTCGAGCAGCCTCTGCCTTTGCACGCGCCTCAGCAACCATCCTTTCGATTTCCTCCTTGCTGATCCCCCCATTGTTGGTTGGCATAGGGGATCCATTGTTGGAGCGTGGTCGTTTCTGAAGGTTGCTTTCATCATCTTCTGGATGGGGTCTCTTCAGCATATTGCCAGTGTCCGCCATAGCCAGAATTTTGGATGAATCCACTCACCCAAACGATTTTATCGACGTGTGGGGAAATAGTGGACACTTGCTGGATATGTGGTTATTGTTGGAGGCCATAAAAAGATGTTCGTTGAAGGTTGAATGAAGTTGAGGCGCGGGAAAATGACAATAGTTGCGAAGCGGTGTGCAACGGCAGAAAAGTTTCACAACCGTCGAAGGAGAAATTTCGTTCTCCATTGCTTTTTTTTCCTCTTCACCAGTCGATGGCCAAAGCAATTTCAGCAGCAGAAGTCTAGGGATTTCGGAGGAAATGGCTAGCTTCACTCGGCCGATTTCCTCGTCAATTGAGGGGGTTGATTTTAGGGTCCTCTCCAACGAGGAGATCAAAACAATCTCCGTCAAACTTATATACAACACCCCTACACTAGATTCGCTGAACAATCCAGTCCCAGGAGGATTGTACGATCCTGCTCTTGGAGCATGGGGTGACCATATGTATGCGACAATTTTTCCCCCTTTTCGCCGTTCGTTGACATGCGTTTTGCTGACTGAAAACGTCTTAGATGTACTACATGCCGTCTGAATTCCTGGTCCTGCAATGGCCATGCCGGACATATCGAGCTGCCTGTCCATGTATATAATGTCACTTTTTTCGACCAGCTATTTCGCCTCCTGCGAGCGCAGTGTGTCTATTGCCATCGCTTCAGGATGTCTCGGGCAGATATAATGTCCTACACGTGCAAGCTGCGACTGTTGCAGTACGGTTTGGTGGAGGAGGCTGCGGCGATTGATAGTATGGAAGTTCGAAGAGGTAAAGGTAATGCTGGTTCAGAATCAGGAGATAGTGAAGATGAAGACGAAGAAGACCTTGTGAGGTGTCGGGATGTGTATGTCAAACGGTGTATTCATCAAGTGTTAGCCAGGAACAAGGAGGGGAATTTTTTGCATGGTACAAAGAATCCCGTTGCTGCGGAACAACGGAGGAATATCGTAAGGGCATTTCTTAAGGATATCACGGCTGTTAAAAAATGCGCATCTTGTAGCGGGTGAGCATTTCCGTCAGATGAGGTAGTGATTCGGCGACTAACCAGTTTATAGTATTTCTCCTCCGTTCCGTAGAGATAAATACTCAAAGATATTCAAGAAGCCGTTACCGCAAAAGGCTAAAGTCGCTATGTCCGAGGCTGGATTTCATGTCCCCAACCCCCTGTTGCTGATAAAAGAAGCGAACGACCTTTCCAAGAAACATGGCCACCAGTCGCAAGGTTCTAATATGAATGGCTACCTTGACGATGACGATGACGATGCTAGTGTTTCGACGGATTTACACGGTGCAGAACAGCAGATTACCATGGGCAATGCAGTATTGACACAAGTTGAAGAGAGGGGGTCTCGGAACAATCCCAGTGAACAAGGGGCTCAACAATTCATGCCGTCGCCTGAAGTTTATGCAGCGCTGCGCCTTCTCTTCGAAAAGGAACAAGAAGTTTTAGATCTGGTATACGACTCACGGCCAAAATCAAAGCACCGCCCACGCGTTACTCCTGATATGTTCTTCATTAAGAACATTCTTGTGCCGCCAAACAAATATCGCCCAATAGCTGCTACTGGCTCGAATGATATAATAGAAGCGCAACAAAACATCTCGTTTACTAGAATCATGAAACTTTGCGACCAAATAAACCAAATTAGCAGAGAAAGACAAGGCGACAGCACAGAGTCTGTCACTAGGTTACGAGATTACCGGGACCTGCTTCAGGCAATCGTACAGTTACAGGATGCGGTCAACAGCCTTATCGATCGTGACCGTAACCCGAACCAGGGAGTGGCAGGTATTCAAAATGAAGACGGTATCAAACAGAGACTGGAAAAGAAAGATGGGCTGTTTCGGAAAAATATGATGGGAAAACGAGTTAACTTCGCCGCACGAAGTGTCATATCTCCCGATCCAAACATTGAAACCAATGAAATTGGAGTTCCTCTGGTTTTCGCGAAAAAGCTCACCTATCCAGAGCCAGTCACAAACCATAACTATTGGGAACTTAAAAATGCCGTGATAAACGGGCCCGATGTCTATCCTGGCGCAGCTGCCGTTGAGAATGAGATTGGTCAAGTAGTGAGCCTGAAATTCAAAAGCCAAGAAGAGCGACTCGCCATTGCCAACATGCTGCTTTCCCCTTCAAACTTCAAGATGAAACGATCGAGAAGCAAGAAAGTATACCGGCATCTAACCACTGGCGATGTCGTGCTTATGAATCGGCAGCCCACCCTCCACAAACCATCTATAATGGGTCATCGCGCCCGAGTGCTTACTGGAGAAAGAACAATTAGGATGCATTACGCAAATTGTAAAACCTACAACGCAGATTTCGATGGTGACGAGATGAATCTGCATTTTCCGCAAAATGAATTGGCTAGAGTGGAAGCAATGCAGTTAGCTGATACTGATCATCAATACTTATCCGCCACAGCGGGGAAACCACTTAGAGGGTTGATCCAGGATCATATATTGCATGGGAACATGGTTCACGAGTCGCGATACATTCTTTGATAAAGATGACATTGGAAGCTGTTGTACAACTGTTTGCGACCAGAGAACTCCCTCACCGTAACCGATAAGATTCTTCTTATGAAGCCGGCAATATTGCGACCACGAAAACTTTGGACTGGCAAACAGGTAATCTCTACGATTATGATGAATATTACACCAGAAAGGTTCTATGGCTTGAACCTTACAGGGAAATCAAGAACGTCAGGTGATCGTTGGGGTGAAGGGTCTGAGGAGGGACAAGTCATTTTTCGAGATGGCGAGCTTCTTTGTGGTATCCTCGACTCTGCCCAGCTGGGACCAAGTCCTGGCGGCCTCATCCATTCAGTCCACGAGATTTATGGACATGTTGTTGCTGGAAAATTGCTGGGTGTTTTAGGACGTTTGCTGACAAAATTTTTGCATATGCGAGCGTTTACTTGTGGTATTGATGATCTTCGCCTGACCAAAAAGGGAAACGAGGACCGGAGAAAGAAACTGCAAGAAGCCGAACATATAGGTCGTCATGTAGCGCTCAAATATGTGACCTTGGATCAAACCAAATTTGAGGACGAAGAGGCTGAGCTTAAACGGCGCCTTGAAGATGCTCTCCGTGATGACGAAAAGCAGGCTGGATTAGACGCTGTTTTAAATTCGCAAGCTGCTGATATATCATCTGACATTACAGCTGCCTGCCTTCCGGTCGGGCTCGAAAAGCCATTCCCATGGAACCAAATGCAAACGATGACGACATCTGGAGCGAAGGGATCTGTTGTCAACGCGAACCTCATTTCTTGTAACTTAGGCCAGCAAGTTCTTGAAGGTCGTAGAGTGCCTGTGATGATTAGTGGGAAAACATTGCCGTCATTCAGACCGTTTGACACCAACCTAATGGCCAGTGGTTTTGTCTCTGGGCGTTTCCTTACAGGAATAAAGCCTCAGGAGTATTATTTCCACGCTATGGCGGGTCGAGAAGGTCTTATTGATACTGCTGTTAAGACTTCAAGATCCGGGTATCTCCAGCGATGCTTAATCAAAGGAATGGAGGGATTAAAGGCAGAATATGACAACTCTGTTCGCGAGACCGCAGATGGATCTGTCATGCAGTTCCTCTACGGCGAAGATGGCCTCGAGATTACCAAGCAGAAGCATTTGCAAGACTTTCCTTTTTTGGCTCACAATTTCTGGTCCGTCGTTGAAGAACTCAATGGATCTGACGAGTTTAATAGAGTTAAGAGCGACAAGGCGGGAGACTGGAATCGACATGCCATTAAAAAATATAGAAAGACGGGCAAATTGGACTGTGTAGACCCCGCGCTTTCCCTTTTCCCTCCTGGATCCTGCTATGGAAGTACCTCAGAAACCTTCGCAATGGCATTAAAATTGGTAAATATATGATTGAAGAACGTTGTGACATTCAAATATTCTAAGCTGACACATCGCTACTAGTATCAAAAAGAAAATCCCGATCAAATCCTAAAAGAGAAAGGCAAAGTCGAGAAAGGAATTTCCAAAAAGGACTTTGCCAGGGTGATGAATCTGAAATATATGAGATCGGTTGTGGAACCCGGTGAATCCGTGGGAATTGTTGCGGGACAGTCTATCGGCGAGCCGTCTACCCAGATGACTCTCAACACTTTCCATTTGGCTGGACATTCAGCGAAGAACGTGACCCTTGGTATTCCTCGCCTACGCGAAATTGTCATGACCGCTAGTAACCAAATCCTTACACCCACTATGACCGGCGTCCTGAGAAAGGAGCTTACTGAAAAGGATGGAAGAATTTTTGCTAAAGCGATTAGCAAGCTTACCATCGCGGAAGTCGTGGACACCCTTAGAGTCCATGAGCGCGTTTCATCTGGGTCAAGTCACGGGATGGCAAAAATATACGATTTAGAAATAGATTTCTTCCCTCCAGAGGAATACACAGAAGAATATGCCATCCAGATTGAGGATATTCTCAAAACTCTTCAACACAAGTTTGTACCACGGCTTATCAAATTAACAAGAGCGGAGTTGAAGAAACGGACTGATGAGAAATCACTTTCTGCTTTCTCCGCTGCCCAACCCGACATTGGTACATCCACGGGCGTGGTGGAAGAACCTACCAGGCGTTTTGGGCATGAAGCCAGAGACGCCGATGCTGATGATGATGATGACGAGGAGGACCAAGACGATGCGAAAAGGGCAATGTCACACATGAATCGTTCAAATCAAGTCTCTTACGAAGCTCCTGATGACGGGGAGGAAGACATTATCCGTGGACAAGATTCCCAAGAGCCAGACTCAGATTCTGATGAAGAAACTGACGGCAATCACCATGGGGAGCATGCTGCGACTGAGGATGTTGACATGCAAGACACAGACACCGGCTCTGACTCAGAAAAATTACAAAAGAGCAAACAGAGTGAAGACACTATTACTGGGAAATACGCCGAAATCACTAAGTTCAAATTTAGCCTTAAAAAAGGCAAATCATGCCATATCCAGTTACGATATGATATTTCGACACCTAAGCTGCTACTTCTTCCTCTAGTCGAAGACGCTGCCAGAACCTCTGTAATCCAGTTCATCAAGGGCCTGGGAGCCTGCAGCTATATCGAGGGTGACAGGGAAAATCCCGCTCATATCGTGACTGATGGTGTCAACTTGTTAGCCATGCGCGAGTACCAGGATTTCGTCTATCCTCATTCACTATATACCAATTCAATCGCCGACATGCTCGTTATGTATGGCGTCGAGGCTGCCCGTGCGTGCATTATTCGTGAAATGGCAGCCGTTTTCGACGGCCATAGCATCTCGGTCGATAATCGCCATCTTAATCTCATTGGTGACGTTATGACCCATGCTGGTAGTTTCCGCGCATTTAACCGCATGGGTCTGGTGAAGGATAGCACATCACCGTTTATGAAGATGAGCTTCGAGACCACTGTTGGGTTCTTGAGAGATGCCGTGCTGGAGAGGGACTGTGATAATCTGAATGGCCCAAGTAGTAGAATTGTGATGGGCCGCGTTGGAACGGTCGGTACTGGTGCTTTTGACGTACTTGCTCCTGTCGGCTGAAAGCGTTCTGGAGTCAGCCTTTTCTGATCATGTCGCTTGTTATTTGAATCATGAGCACTCCTTTTTCCCTTGGTTGTTGTACGTTTTGTATTCCAGTTTTCCAAGTTTGGAATCGTGTTATATTTAGCGAGGAAAAGTTGACGATATTCTATATGCTTGGTATCATTTAGCGTACAGAAGATTTCTTTAATATTCGAAAAAATCAATCTCAAATGTCATCCTTTTGGTTCCAAGTATAACGCCATCTAACGCCAACCAACCGAGCAGTATGTTCCTCATTAACTGATGTTGAAGACTCATAAGGAACACTTTGGCATCAAATAAAATGGGAAAAAGGGGTATCGAATTTGCATCAGGCATCAAGCATCATAAGCTCTTGGTCAATATTTTCGTCGAATTCATCAACAGTAGTCACTCTTCCATTCCGATTTCCATTGACAACATCCGATGGTATCTGGTTATTGGCTATCTCCCCCCTCAGTCGTTTGTCTTCTTCCTCCCTTTGCTTCTTCACATGATATTCAAGATCGGTTAAACTCCAGGTGGAGATCCCTTCTTGATCTTTTGACTTGAATGGTTGCGCCATAGTCCTGAGGAAGCTCTTGGCTGTTGCCACTGCCATATCGGTACTTAAATTCGTTTCGCTCTCGAGCATGGCCTGACTAATCCACTTGGGGAGCTGTGTGCGTCTCTTCTGAAATCGACGGTCAGCCAGTATCATAACTCCGTAGTCATCCTTGCCACGAATGACACGTCCAAGACACTGAGCAGCATGGCGCATCGCGTCGAAAGAAAGAAAATCGTTTTCACGAATTCGGTAATTCTCGCGCAAAAACTCCAATCTAGCTTTGAGTATGCGTGACTCGGTATACTGGAAAGGTACTCCGATGCAAATAACGGCGCGGCCATAGTGATGATCAAAGTCGATGCCTTCTGAAACTTTACCACGAGCGACGCAAAGCAAGACAGCGCCTCGACCATTACAGCATGCAGTCCGGTAAGTTTCGAGGGCAAGCGATGACTCCTGGGAATCGGGAGTTTCCACCAAAATTAATTTGTAATTCCAGACCAAATCGAGTATACCCATCCCCTGCCACATGCTAATTATGGATTCCATATAAAGATAGGACGGGAAGAATACGACGACCCCGTCTGGTGTTATACGGGAAAATTCTAGCAAAAGATTTCCGTAATTCCGGACTACACCCGGATCATTCCTGATTTGGAATGAGGACGAAATCTGGGCTTGATCAGAGCCGCGTGTAACGACCATAGGAAGAAACGACCGACGCGCCAGGGTCATAGTATATGACTCTTGTAGAACCGTTGTAAACTTGAGCATCTTGGGGTACATCTCCAGCGGAGAAAGGGTCCCAGAAGTGACAATGACAGAACTAAACCTGTCAAAAACAGGTTTAATAGCAATAGCAGCATCCAAACATGTGAAATGGAGTATTGGATTCGGAACGGTCGCTGTTTCTGATTCGAAAGGCTCAAGTATAAGGAGAAACCCTTTCTCGTATGTAGCTACTAAGGTTGCAAAAGCAGCGACTTGCTGGAGAGGCTGGTAGTCTTCGAGGTTCATAAGCTCCAACGTCCGGACGAGCGATGTTAGTCGTTCCGCACAAAACCGTAGTGGCTTTCGCTCAATGAAGGTCAAATCTTTCAGGTGAGCCAAGAAAGAGAGTGGCGTTTCGGATATGGTGTGGGTGATTTTCATTCGAGTTTTTAAATACTCAATAAATCGTTTCAGAAAGGCTACGAAGTGTTCCGCTCTACGGATATTCCCTGGGACCGCTTCTTTTAGCAGATCGTCCGGAAGCGCAGGATTTGCCATTAACTGTTCCTCTTGTCGAGCTTCGTCAGCTTCTCTCAATCCCTCCACTAACTTTTGGTATTCGTTTTGTAACTTTTCTGCGTCAGATCTCTTCATTTCTTCAATTTTACGTTCAAGATTGTTTGCCCCACGGCTTGCTTTTCGTAGCGAATCTTCAGTTAAGTCGATGCTCAGCGACTCAATACAAACGTTGTCAATGTTATGTGCCTCATCAAAGACGACGATACTATCTTTGGACAACTCTTGTGAAACTCTCTCTGCAATTTTTGGGTCGAGAAGATAGTGATATGAGTATATTATGACTTTGCAGAAAGGCATCTAGTGGTAGTTAGCACAGGGGTGGATTTTATATTAAAGATCAGGTAAGCCCTACCATACGTCGAACAGAGAAATAGGGGCATTGTTTATGCTGTTCTCCATATTTGGTTATATCGTCAAGTGTAAAAACGCCCGGCGGGACAAGATTACTTGGTTCAAGGAGGTCAAGATTCTATATAGGTGAGCGTAGCCAAGAATCAAGTAGGGAGAGACAAACCTCATGATATATACACAACTCAACATCCTCTCCCTTTTCTTTCTTCTCTTTTACAAAGCCTGCTGTCAAACTTCGGCATCGAGCGTCCACAACGGCCCCACTCTTCTCTCTTTTCACGGATGGATGAAGACATAAATTCTTTCGACTTGTTAGACCAAGGCCGCGGAAGTCTTCAGCGAACCCTAATTGTTGAGCACGGTATTTCATGAGAGCTTTTAACTCCGCCAAAGCCTTTTCAATTTCAGACATTGTTCGGGAGCAATATATGAGTTTTCGTTGTTCAGGTTGATGTTGTTGATATGCGACAATAAGAGAGAGAAGGGAGACGGTCTTCCCCGTTCCTGATGGCATTTCGAGAACACAATGTCCGCCGGCATCCAACGTCTTTTTGAGATCGCACATGTAGGCATACTGCTCCGGATAGATACGAGGATAGGGGAAGAGAACGGGAAGGTCACTACTTTCAGTTTAGTAAGGGGGACCAAACCTGCAGCAAACATGGGGAAGGTTAATATGGAGAATGTTACTCGATGAAGAATTTCATATTAGGCGCTGGAGATAGGCCTCCTCAAATAATGCCACTAGCGCCTTAGAGCAATGAATAGATAGAGGCGTTTAGCCGGCTGCGATGAGATGCAACCATTGACAAATTTTAATTCGTGCTTGAGTATCCTGATGAAATGGCAAAGTCGCGTTTGAGCCTCCATTTCCGGAGCTCCGCCAAATACGTAGTTAATTGGGCAGGAGACAACAGGTCACATGATATGGCTTAGAATCTGTTGTATTCTTCAGGCAACAAACATCGGGCTGAGGTTTTATTATTTTTTGTTGTTGATGCTCGTTAATGAGACGTCAATTAAGACCTCTTTGCTCATGGGATAACTGATATATGCATATATATATTTCAAAAAATTCTGATATTTCATCATTTGAAAGGCTGAGGATTTCATTTGGCTTAGCCATATCCCTGATTGCTGCCTCTATAAAGCCATGTATAAAAAATTCAAGTCTCAAGCATCCAGCAGCAGAGCTGCCTCGGGGGGGTTTGGGAGCTCTGCGGGAGCGTTTGGGGGCTTTTCAACTGACTCTATGACTCAACGAGTCTCTTCTTCTTTGTCATACATCGCGGAGCCGCCAGATCTTTCCAAAATTTCCGAACCACAGTTGGTTGTCTCGTTCAAAAACCTCCTGAAAAAGGATGCTACCACGAAAACGAAGGCTCTAGAGGACCTGCAAGGCTTCCTATGTGCGCAAGATACCCGAAGTGGGGGTTTGGAAGATGGTCTCATTGAAGTTTGGGTATGTGTTGCTATGTATACTGGAAGTAATATTTGCTTATCTCCTGATCCTCTGATTAGATAAAAGTATATCCACGCATGTCAATAGATATTTGTCGCCGGGTTCGACAACTTGCCCATGTCCTTCAAGGTCTTTTCGTATCATTATGCGGAAGGCGAATAGCTCCGTATATTTCAAGGGTAATTGGGGCATGGCTCGCCGGCCTCTACGATAGCGACAAACTAGTGTTTAGAGCTGCTCAAGAATCAATTGTCAGAGCTTTTCCTACGGAAGAGAAGAGGCAAAGCCTATGGAGAGTCTACCGATCATCAATTTTCGAATTTGTTATCGATGCAGTCCTAGAGCAAAGCCCCCAAACTCTAAGCGATCAGCGGACTGTTAGGCCAGATGAAGCCGAAGCAAAGCATGCCCGGGTTGTCTCAACGGCACTACAGGTTCTCAATCAACTTATCGGTAAGTTTCGTGGTAGTGGTCTCCGTAACCTGACAGGGGAACTAAGATTGTAACAGCTAAATCATCGACTGTCCAACTGGACAAGGATTCCGATTTTATCACGACTCTTATTACCAGCAAATCGCTTTGGTCATTTTCATACCATGAAGATCCATTTGTTCGCCGATCTACCTATGATTTGCTTCGGACTTTGCTTTCAGTGGAGAGAGATTTGATCGAATGGAGAACTGTTAGCGATTGTTTTTTGTCGAAGGCTCTTCCGAAGAGCCAACTAGGCTCTGCTATTGACTTCTCTAATGTTCTGTTAACTTTGACTAAAGAGCGTCCACAATTATGGACGTCAGACTATTCTGGGAAAGTCTCTGCAACAAAACGACTCTACCAGTATATCAAAAAGGGCTCGGAAGGGGCTAATGCTGCCTATTGGGAAAACCTGCATATACTGCTAAAATCTATTCCCTTCGAAATCTTGATTAGGCAACCAGTCAGCGATGACAGCACCATACAAGATGCAAACCAGTTAATGGAAACCATCCACGATTCAGTTCTAACCCGGGAAGAGCAAGGAGGTAATCTCGGAGCTGCCTGGTCATGTTTTATCGACACAGGATTTTGGATATCTTCTTTTGTCTCAGATAAAGTCGCTTTCCAAAAATTCCTCAAAAGCCAAATTTCTCCTATTTTAGAACAGTATATCCTTGATCTGCGTGATAACAGCCGGTGGTCGCTCAATGGCAAATTCGCGGTAGAGTTATGCGCAAAAACATTCATTCTTTTGGCGGAACACACTGGAGCAGATATCCTCCATGGCCTATGGATGAGCCTGTCCGACAGGTTGATCCAAACAGTCAAATTGTCGTCGCCGGAAAAAGCCAGCGGCTTTAAGGATTCCCAAGATTCAATCTGTGCCCAAGCGAAGCGTCTCTTTGAACTAGAAGGGCAGATTTTGACCCAAATAACACAAACCAGCAGTCTGTCGTTCATTTCAAGCATTTTCCAGGATGCTGGCACTCCTCTACTCCAAGATTCGCTGGAGATTTTGAGATCTCGCAATGGAAAACCGTATGGAGCTGCTTCAATGATTGATGAGGCTCTCTCTAGAGTCCCTGATATTGCGACCCAGGTCGAGGGACTAGGAACATTTCTCATTGAAGATATTGCGCAACTTCTGTTCTCCCCAGCAGCGGATCGTCTAATTTCTGTTCTATTTGGATCTCGTGGCAATAAAGGCTTTGAAGGTGGCCTTAAAAATTCCATAGATGCTTTCCTGGATACGGACCTTGGAAGCTCAGCATTGCCTGGACTCCAAAAATTATTTTCATGCATCACTTCCCCCGATATTGAAGCACACCCAAACTTGGAACTTTTAATCATGAAGATTTAAACAGAGCATTACATAATACCCGCGAAGCCTGGATGGAAATCATTGTTCTGATCAAAACGAGCTCACGAAATGAGATCGCTCATCGGATTTTGAATTCATTAGTCTATAGCCTGTCATCCCAGAAGAACATCCGGGAGGATTTGTACGGTCTTTTCCCAGATAGCCTTAGAATGCCTGAGGTTATTAGAGAATTTGTGAATAGTCCTGATGGCTCACAGATGGTTTCCAAAATATTGTATATCGCTGAATCTTCAACCGATGAAATTGCTCAACTTGCTGGTTCCTTGCAAACACATATTAGAGATATAATAAAAGGAGAGAGTGCGACTAGGTCGTCTATTGACATCGTCCAGCAGAACTTTAACAATGTTGGAATGGAATCGCTATCGTAAGTTACCTTCCATACATGATTAGCGGCCAAAAATTCTTTTTGCTAATTAGTTCAATCAGCATTGATGCTTTGGTCGATGTTGCAGGTGAGGTCCTTGCAAAATCGTCTGTGGAGGACAAACCTAGGATATTATCTCGTTTACTGCCAACTCGAGATCAATGGGAACAAGCGTTAGATCCATTCCTTCGGAGACCACTGAAGGCGTCTGCTTCCATAAGTAAGATGCTTGCGGGAGCAGTGTTTCTGGCCGATACGTCATTTCCTGAAGGCTTCTCCCAGGATATCGATTCGGTTCCCCGCGACTCCTACCGTTTCTCTTCTGGGTTTCGCCTGACATTCTACGTTACCAAAGTGCTGTCGTCAACTAGCCTGGAATTTATCGAGCAAGCTTCCCGTGAAATATTGTTCTTCTACTTACCTCTTGCAACCCAACTGGTTAATGACGATGTAAGCCTGGAAGGCCCGAAGGGCTTTTTTGACCGTGACATGCCAGATATTCGAGATGAGTCTGCAGAGTTAGTTTCAGAAGCTCGACTGATAATTAAAGGCTGGCTTCTATCTGCCACGCTGGTAACTGAGCAAGAAAAGCCCGCTCCTTCAAATATTTTTGATTTATGGGAAAAGCAGTTCGGGTCAATGCAAGGGACGTCTCCGAAATCATACAATATAGCAGAGACTTTTGCAAGGATCATCGCCGAACGTGATTCTTCAGAGACTGCGCGATCTGCTGAATCTTTCTTGACGCGGGCAAAACAGATAGAAGGACCTTCGAACCCCTTCGTTTTAGCTTCAGTTGTTGCAGCGTTCAGAGACTTTATAGCAGCCACTCCATCTGGCGTTCGATTGTGCAATGAACTGATTTCCGATTCCACTGGGTTTAAATCTGAGAATGCGTCTGGAGGTGAGATTTACAACTCTACATACCAAATTGATAATTCTAATATTGTATAGGACTTCGTAAGATCGTAACCCTCAACCTTCTCATCAGCGGAGAGAGTAATGTTGCTCAGAGCGTTCCAAAGCCTCGGCTTGTGTTTCTGGTGAAGCACTTGGTCGATTGCTTACAGTCGCAATCCCCACCACAGGGTTTGGTTTCGGAAATCCTCAAATTGCTTGTTAAAATTTTGCCATTGATCAGAGAGATATACGGATCTCACTGGTCAGATGTATTTGACTTCCTCCAAAATTTATGGGACGAAATTGAAATAGTTGACGAATCTCTTCCTGTGCTATACTCCTCGTTACGACTTTTCGCCTGCTTAAAGTCTCTAGCGACAGGAGAAAGCAACGATGACTTGGTGGATGCATGGACTGCCTCCCGGAAGATACATTCACCGGCATTGATCAGGTTACTCGCAGAATTTGGTGAGCGATTCTCCGTTTAATTTTATCTATCTACCTATTCATCTATTCATTTCTTTTTTGATAATTCATATTGACATGAAGTATAGACTCCTCATTGAGCTATGACGAGCCCCTCAAAATCACAGCCAATATTCTTTCCCCCCCATTATGGGGACTACCCATTGACCACGTCGAGGATATCAATGACCTTTTTTCCATCCTCTCGGCGCCTAATAGAGATATCCAACGTGCTGCGTTCGACGTCCTGCATCGGGCGATCCCAAAATTGCAAGAGGCAGTGACCCTGAATGTTTCGTTGTCAGACGCCGTAGCCAGTTTTCCGGATGAATTGATCTCTCTCCTTTTGGAAGTCCCTGCCGTAAATATTATAACTCAGGCTAAAGATGATGACCGAGTATGGATCGGGCTTCGATGCTACTTGCTAAGCTGGAAAACGGTCTTCGATCACTTTAATAATGCTGTACGTTTTCCCCCCCCAAAGCAAATGAAAAAAAAAAAAAAAAAAAAAAAAAAAAAAAAAAAATATTATAGGTGGCTGGAAATAACTTATGTCATGGTTTTTAGTCACTGCCCGTCCAAGAGAGTTATGTGTCTAATATTAAAGAAAATGACTGTTTGAATCCACTTCTCGAATTTACCTTTGACTTCCTACAGTATCCACACGGAAAGTTGATTGACGCATCAAAGTTCGATATCCGGTCTTTCAGCCTTGATGAGTCTGATCCAGCTCAGAAAGAGACGCAGTGTTTGCTAGTGCATTTGTATTATCTATGTTTGAAGTATCTGCCTAATTTGACAAAAGTTTGGTGGATCGATAGCAAGAAACGTGTGAAAGGGCAGGTTGAAACGTGGACAGAAAAATATGTAAGTTCGTAATATCCTGAGCACGTACCGCGCCGCGATATCCGGCTAATCTGGTTTAGATATCACCTCTCATTATTGAGGACTCGCTTCGGAATGTCAACGAGTGGTTCTCGGCCCAAAATTTTACTAACGAAGATCAGCCGTTGCAGGTGAAAGTATCTCGTCGGGCCGCTGAAATAATTGCGAGCGTTGAAGTTGATGAAGATTCGCCACCGACTTCAGTTGCCATATATTTACCATCAACATATCCATTACAGCAAGCTGTAGTAGAAGGCCGCGCCCGCGTTGCGGTGGACGAAAAGAAATGGCGGAGCTGGCTTCTAACGATCCAAGGGGTTATTATGTTTTCCAATGGCAACCTTGTCGATGGCTTGCTTGCATTCCGCAGGAATGTCCAAGGCGCGTTGAAGGGACAGAGCGAATGTGCTATTTGCTATTCGGTCATATCTGCAAACATGCAAACGCCCAACAAGAGGTGCGCGACATGCAAGAATACGTTTCATTCCGATTGCCTCTTCCGTTGGTTTAAAAGCAGTAACGCTAGTAGTTGCCCGCTATGCCGGAACAACTTCCCTTATTCATAACTTAGCGATGTTTGGTTTTATAATACTGTTATGATAGAAATGGATTGAAAACTTACCCGTACTGTTCTCAAAGGTGTGATTGCGAGGTTTTGACAAAGACGCTATACTCTCCATGGATAGAAAAATCCAAAGAGTTTAATATTATTATTATTATTATTATTATTATTATTCAATAGTATTTTATTTTATTTGCTTCCATCCTTTTGCCAATTAAAGACTGGTTGATGACATCTTGATGATATCAGCAGGGAACAAAAAACCCCACCAGTGCCTAAAACATCAAGTTCCAGAACCCTCACACAGCGTCCATGTCAGCACCTCAGATCCCTAACTTAAACACTCTTCGACGGGGAGCTGGTAAAGGCCGCTTTAGGGGCCGCGAGAGATATGAGGCAACTACCAGCCATTCGGGAGACACGACGGCAAAGGATCGGATCATTCAGCGAACGGACAATGATGCCAGTGTTTCTAGGCTCAGCGCAGTGGAGCTAGGATATCTCCATGACCCTTTTGCACATGCTCTAGTGAACAGTGAGGCAATAGGTTCAAAAAGATATCCGATAATCAATAGAGGTACTTGCTCCTACTTTTAATCTATATCCTTATTTGAATTGTTGCACGTCGCTTGGATCTTGAATTGGTTGCGCAATATTTTGCTGAAACGGTTCCCGGCAGGAACCTACGTGCGAACAACCGCCTTGGACTCCCTTGTATACCGTTTCCTAAACACAAACGAGAAGCCAACTCGAAAGAGGCAGATCATATCACTTGGTGCAGGCTCAGATACGCGTGTATTCCGCTTACTCTCCAAAGACCCGACCCTTGAACTGCTATACCACGAGCTAGATTTCCCAACCAACACAACTGCGAAAATAAAAGCCATCCGCTCCTCGCCGCTCCTACACAAAACCATAGGGATACACGGGCCAGACGATGCAAATGTATCGGCCAATGGCGATGCTCTGTATTCGAAATACCTTCACGTCCATCCAGTCGATCTACGGACGCTGTCGCCTTCCAGCTCACCCAACTTACTGCAAGGCTTAGATAGGACCCTGCCAACGTTACTTATATCCGAATGTTGTCTGATTTATCTTTCACCCACCAATGCCATCAATGTGCTCTCCTATTTTACGCAGACGGTTTTTCCACCTTCCGAAACGTTGGCGACTGTTACATCCACACCGGCACTCGACTCCCCACGAACACCCTCAGCCTCTTCGATACCCCTAGCCTTGATACTCTACGAGCCGATACGACCCGACGACCCGTTTGGGAAGACAATGGTGGCCAACCTTGCAACGAGGGGTATCCATCTGCAAACTCTACATCGCTATGCGTCATTATCGGCCGAGCGAGAAAGGCTGCTCGAGCATGGGTTTGTGAGCGGCCAGGGGGCGGCAGATGTGGATTTCATATGGGAACGATGGATCAGCGAGGAGGAAAAGGAGAGAGTGGCTGGGTTGGAGATGCTTGATGAATTCGAGGAGTGGAAATTGTTAGCCAGCCACTATTGCGTGGCATGGGGTTGGAGGGATAGGAAGGGGGCTAGCTCAGAAGGAGAGGTGTTTGAAGGGTGGAAGACACTGGAGGGGCAGTGATAGGAGCTGGGAGATGCAAAGAGGATCTGGATGAAGACCTAGAGCGCTATTGATATAAAATTCTATGTTTGATTTGGGATCTTGTGCGCTCTTTTGCCAGGCGTACAGAACGGACATGCGATTTTCCCTTTCATATACTTTGTGCTAAATGCAACCTTATTGTTGAGTCCTTGGATCTGGTGATTACGAATGCACTGTCCGTTTTCCGGTGGCACAGCTTGCTGGATATGGCATCTATCCGCGTTAGAGTTCCTTCCAGTTGCTGTCATTTGGAAATGAATATATATCAACCATACAGCCAGTCAAGCCTAGACCACAACTATGAACAAGAAGGCCCAGAGGCATGCATCAACGAGATCCACCTACTGCTAGTTAAATAACATAGTTTCACCAAATAACTCGAGGAGGGTTTTTTTTCCTTCTAACAGGTGACTTAGTTGAACCATTCAAATTCCCCGATGAAGCGAAGGGAAGTGTTGGTGTTTGTTTCTGGCCCCAAAGCTGCCCTCAAGATAATGGATGGAAATGAGCCTATAAATGGGGGTTATTATTTATTTTACTACATGTCCAACTCTTCGAAAGAAAGCGACTTCTATGGGTTTTGTTTTCAGGGAACTGTTCCTTTTCGCTTCCTTTGATTCAGCAAATATCCATATGTTGCATCCCTGCTCTAGCGTATCTTGAACGCAATGCGTGTGGTTGTCCGTTACATAAAGGGTTATTGCGACGCCGAATCCACAACGAGACGGCCAAAAACGACATTTTGGCTGATTCAAACATATCGCGCACAGGCAACGGCAACTGGTCGAAGAGCATCTAAATGTCAATCCCTCTCGTTCATTCAATTTAGACAAACCAGCAGTTTCCCAGATTTGAAGTTGGCAGGAGACGCCGACGCACACGAAGTGGCCCATATATTACCATATGAACTATATTAGCATCCTTTTTCTCATCCTGTTCAGCCTGGCACTCGTGCGTCCGCATGGCATGTGTCTGTGCAGCCAACGGCCGACAGGAGCGGGTTAAAGACACCGCCGACACTAAATTTGACTGATAATCCCCCGTTCTTGTGTGGCTGGTGACAGGTGAAGTTGTTTTAAGGTTTGGTCCCAGAACACCCGGGAACAGTGACGCAATGCGCTATCCCCCATTCGGCAGCCCGCCACAGTCACCCGCGTCTCTGCGTCGTGACATCGAAAGGTAATCCATCTCGCGCTGCTCTTAAGCCCCCCAGCCAACTCCGCCTGGGACAAGTATCCATTCGGTTGACACCATCACATCTTGGTTGAACTCGCTCGAGAAGCCGTGTCTCCCAATTCAACATGGAGCGTGATCAGCAATCAGCACCTGCGCCCCGCCCACGCCTCCACCCAAGCCAAGTCGACTGTTGGTGGTGGAAAAAGGGCCATTGTTTCCGTGGCGACCAATGTTATTTCCGGCATGACGATGCTCTGGCCGGGGTGGACCAGTTCCTCCGACGCCCCGCAGCAGCCGCGTCAAATATCCGCACTGAAGCAGCCGTAGCCGGTGGGTGTCTGATACTCGCAGTCGCTTCTTCGGGGCCCTCCACAGGGCAGGCTCTTCCTGTCATGGCTAACCTTCCTAAATGCAGAGACCTCTGAGGAACAATGCGGAATTTGTATGGAGAATCCTACTATCTTTGGCTTGCTCGTTAATTGCGATCACGTCTTCTGCCTCGGTACGTATTCGCTACGCTATAGCAGTTTCTGTCCTTCCTCGATATCACGTGGTTGACTGGGATAGACTGTATACGAAGCTGGCGCTCCTCATCTGTAGGGACTTCTGCCGAAGATGTGATCAGTATGCCCAATTCTCATGTCCCAAGAGAGATAACAAAGACATGCCCGCTCTGTCGGACTAAAAGTGAATATGTCGTGCCGAGTTCCGTATTTCCCACCCCGCCACAGGCTGCCACCGATACTGCTGGTACTACCAGCGGTGGGACTGGAACCGCGGATGACTCTGCCCGAAAATTGGAACCTGGTAGCGTGAATGGAGCAGGCAACCCGGCCAAGGCTAAAATCATTGACAAGTACCTCGCGCGCTTGAAGGCAACCCCTTGCCGCTACTTTGAAGACAGCATCAAACGATGGCGAGAGTTGCCTGTGATCGAGAACCCTGACCCGGCAGTCGGCGGTCTCCTTCATCCCACATTCTCGGGGGAGTGCCTCTTCGGAAACGAATGTCATTTCGCTCACGTCCACCCCATTACGAACGCTCCTTATACCTTCACTAAGAAGGAAATAGCCTCAATGAAGCGTGCAAACCATGCGAGGAGAGCACGAGCTATGCGCAGGGCAATTCGTGGGCAAACGCGTCGCATGGAGTTGGAAGGGATGCTTGAGACTCTTAGCGTCGAAGATGGATATGAAAGCAGTGCCACGTCTCTCACTTTGGAAAGAAGTGGCCTTGGGGGTATGCTAAGCGTCGGGTTTGTTTTATACGGTGCAACTGAAGGTATCCCGTGGCTGCCTGCGGATCATGATGATGACCATGACAATGATGACGGGATTTTCGATTTATTATAACCTCCAGTTAGCTAGCCTTTGGGTGTGGTGTGTTAGCAGGCCGTAGCATCTTTTTTGTCCTTTGCTTTTTTTTTTTTTTTTTTTTTTTTTTTTTTTTTTTTTTTTTTTTTTTTTTCGCTATCTACCCGGTACAAGACATTTATCGAGGGCTGCTTTCACATTTTGCATTCCCGTTTAACATGGCGTTGATTCCACCACTTGTGGCAGTGTTTTTGTGGCGTCTGTGATCAGGCACAGGTTTATTCTCTTTTATACCCTTCGCAGGTACAGTAACCATCAAAAAAATCCGAACTCATTTTAAAGATGTGATTCCTTACCATTTTTGATTTTCACTCTCGCTGGCAAATAGATGCTGGATACGCGGGGTTGGCTTATCGATAAGCGCGATAGTTACTTCCACATCCCACACCACCTCAACGTTTCATCCTCCAAAAACATCGGGTATCATCAAATCCCCGGATTCGACAAATTGTGACGACAATAAGATCCGGTATAAATGGGCTTATAAAGGAATTCATTTGAGAAGGGTTATCGTCTTTTCGACAAAGATATGAAACTACGATAGAAAATGCCCGTGGCAAAGCAGACTGTACGTGGCCTCGCTCCCAACTAAATCCCGACATATCGCATCTCAGCCATAACCCTGCGCAGCAGGCAAGCTAAACATATAGAAACTCTAGACCGAACTCATTTTTTCCCTCCGCGCCCTCATCTACCGAATCCGCCAATTGAAAAAAGAGCGCCACGGCTACTCCAAGGCCAAGCACCGCGAGCTCGCGAAGCTGCTCAAGGACGGCCGTGACGACCTGGCCCGCATAAAAACCGAAGATGTCATTGGAAATGATAATGTGATAGCTGCACTGGAGATTCTGGAGCTGTATTGCGAACAGCTTCATGTGCGCGCGAACATAGTGGACCATATAGCGCTAGAACACAAGCGGGCTGGGCCAAAGAAGAAGCGACAATCGAGTGTGGATGTGAAAGGGCCAAGTAATGCGTCTTCTGATGAGTCTTCCGCTGGAAGCGGTGGCTGGCGGATATGGAAGGCTTTGGGACTTGGACCATCTCAACCTCCACCATCACCATCATCGACACGAACAGCGCAACGACAGCCTGAAAACGAGCAGGGACCGTTATCGACAGATCAGGGTGAAAGGTCGACAACGATAGAGACACGAGCTAAAGACGAACATCAACAAGAAACCCCATCTGCTTCCGCACCAGAAATGGACGTGTATCTAGACCCAGACCTAGATAAGGCCGCTGCGGTCATTTTCTACTGCTACGTCCGCTTGCCGCGTGACATCCCGGGCCTTCCAGAACTGCGCGCAAAGCTTATTCAGAGATGGGGTATTGAGTTTGCGAATAAGGCGCAGGAAGCTGATCCGTCCATCCCGCTTCCGAACGAGTTGATTGATAGGTTGAGAATCCAGAATCCACCAGAGTCGCTGGTGGAGAATTATTTGAAGGAGATTGCAAAGGCGCATGGTATTTCATGGCACCAAGAAGATGACGACGAGACTGATGGTGGAGGTGGACAAGAAGGGGAGAGAGAAGGAGAAGGAGTTGATGCGGAAGATCAACGGCAGGACAATCCTCCTTCTTATGAGCAGACAAAACATGGTGATGATGATAAATCCTATGGTTTGGATGGTGGTAAAAAGGACTCCCTTCCAAAGGATACGCATGCACATGGACATGCAGAAACGGAACCACAGAAAAAACCACCGCCTAGGAATCTTGTGCGACCTAATCGCACATCTAACGAGGCGGCTACGTACAACACATCTTCATCGAAGCTTCAGGGGCAGGGCCCTGCTGCCGGGATGGAGAGTAAGAGAAGCGGCATCCCCGACGTCGACGACTTAGCTAGGAGGTTTGCTGCGTTAAAGAAGTAAAAGGGCCTGCTTGTCGAAGAATGCTGATACGATTTGCCGGCCTGAAAGAGAACTAGTTCGGTTCTCACTTACGATTTATCTTCCTTTTGGATATCACATTTCTTGTTGATTAAATTTACTTTCGCAAGCGAGGTCGTATGTGATTGATTCTCCTTCTTGATGCATTAAGCCTGTCTCATTCCTCCCTCCTCTGTCAATCTGATGGTGGACTTAAGTATATTCTGACACCATATTTGGTAATCTTAGATATTTAGATGTTCAACCCCACTCCGAATGAGAGAGTTTACCCTTTCGCCGTTAGATTTAGCAACAGCCATATATATTTGGATCGATCGTTATTTAGATTAAATTTACCGAAAGGGAAGCAGAGGAAAGCGGTTGAAACTAAAATATCTGTCCTTGATGACTGCACCAGATTTGCGCAATTACCAGCATCAATCCTAAGCATCCATGGATGACTAGTTAACTGTCTTCTTTCCCATTTGTGTCCATCCAGCGCTCTATAGAAGCAAAATAATTCAACAATCTGTTTTCTGCGCTTGAATTCTCCTTCTCTGCCGCCTGATGTGGCTCGCTGAGGAGTCTTCTTCTTTCAGCCCCGATCTATCAATCACCTTTTGAACATCATTTGAGTCTCAAGTTTAGCAGACAATTCATGGCAGTCGGCGGAATTAGGATGGATCAAATCCCCCACCCTCCCCCACAACCCCCAATTCCCATTCAAGATTATTGTAGTTTTCTATCAAAATGTGATTTTAACCAAATCAACCCAATCAATAAGCATAACAAAGGATGCCCTCATTCGCCTGTTTGATCTTTTTGTTTCTCTTCACGAGGACAATTCGCATTCCCCATGCAACCGCTGCAGTTGCAATGGATAACCCAATGCTGGAAGACATGGCGATTAAATACCGTGGTTTGTCGGAACTGGGCCAAAGATACTGTCACGCAGTAGGAAATGATATGGCTATGAGTGGGGGGCTTCGAAGAAATAAAGCAAGGCAATCTTGCAAAAAAAACTGTAGAAGGAGAACTAATGAACAGGGAACTCACAGGAGTCCATATGAAAGACACATTAGAAATAGTATTGACTAGCGCGAGCGACGCCGATTTCTTCTCCTTCGTTTGGGCCGCATGTGGAACCTACCCAGCCCAGGATAATCGAATTGACTGCATAGGTGCCGGTGGTAAAAATGATCATCCCCGCATATCGCGCCCCTACGTTTAACGTGCCGCATGCGATTGCGAAGGCCAACTACGCACAGCCTTCGCGGTATCATATGCCATGTTCGCTCGTTGGATCTCCCGGAGCTGATCGACCA
>NW_001813977.1:1324201-1330716 GCF_000149585.1 Histoplasma mississippiense
CACTGTAGGGAAGAATACTTGAACCCATTTGACTGAATGGGAGGTGTTGCATCAAGGCAAATATCCATAGGCGATAGTCCTTGATTGCCTCTTTGAGCCCTGTCCAAATTGTAGTTTGGGATTGTTGGTCAACAGTATCGCTGACAATGCGACGGTGAGCAAGCTCGCGTTCCTTCAGAGTCAGCCATCTGGTATTTAGTGGGTCATCTGGGAGTGTGAATGCTGATCCAAAAGCAACCAGAAAGGTGGTGATTCCTAGTAAAATGAAGAGCCACTGCCATCCTTTGATGCCAGACCGCCCATCCATTCCTGCAAATATCCCGGCAGCGATTAAACCAGCAAATGCGGTGGCTAGTATGTTACCAGTGTAAAGGATGCAAATCCGGGTAGCAATCTCCTTACGTGTATAGAAGATTGATAGCAAATATAGCGCACCAGGATAATACGGAGCCTCCAGGACACCAAGAAAGAAGCGTGTTAGTAAAAGCCCTTTGAAATCCTTTGCTAAAGCTGTCAGGCCAGAAGCAATGGCCCAGAGAGCCATGAAGAATGATATGTAATACGATGGCTTAGTCCGTGTGAGGTACATGTTCGAAGGTATCTGCCCAATCAAGTATCCCACGGTGAGGATAGAAATGCATGTGTTGTATTCTGGGAAAATCTGTGAGCAAATGATACAATAAAATGGAACTAGCTGTCTTACCGCTCCCCTTGAGATTGAGATCCTGCTCGAGATCATCTACGCGGGCGAGGGCTATCGCGCGGCAACGTAAGTCTGAGTTCTACCAGGGGCGATCTATCGTCCAAACCCTCTTGCTTCTGAGCTTGATACTAAGGATCAAAAAACTTGCCAATTGCGTTTCGATCGAGGTAGTTAAGCCAGTACATAACCCAAAGAGTTGGCTGAGATGTAAGATATATTAGCAGTTTTGTGTGTTGTAGCCAAGATATGTGTTTATTACCATTATCCATTTGTCTAGTTTCCTGACAAGATCGACTTCATCCTGGTTTGATGTTGTTCTTGCGCCAGAATAGTCGATATTGATGATTTCCAATTCATGTATAAGGGTATTATCGGCAATATACCCTTGTTGCCCTCTCGAGGACCCTTTCTCAACGTCTGCGTCTTTTGCCATCTCAAAAAAAAAAAAAAAAATAAAAATAAAAATAAATAAAAATAAAAATAAAAGGATGTAACTTATTTTGATAGGAACAAAGTTTCATGAATTCAATAGCCGACAGGATTGCTCAAAGATTTGGCGATTCCAGGAATATGTAGGCATATTCAGCCCATAAAAGCCCTGAATGAATGCTCGTCACTTATCGTTTGCCCTCCGGGCACTCCATAAGTATGAATGCATTTTGCATAAGAACATAAGAGAATAGGACACAAAAATATAATATTTCCATTACGGAACGAACAAATGTTTGCAGAAATCATAATTGGAACGCATTAAACTTCACCGTGATAGAGATTGGAGTTAAGCTGTTGACGGATGGAGTGTGAGGAGTCTGGAACACAATTGATTTGAACCGACGGCTAGAATGAGTGTAGTGTAATTAGTGCTAGAACAGTTTTTGTCACACATAAAAAGTGGCACAACGAGAGATATTCCTAATTCGACAGAGCCACGGAAACAAATCGTCCGGAAAATAGCGTCAATGCAGGCAACCAAGAATATGTCCTAAGTAATAAATTTCGTGTTTCTGTGGCACCAGTTGTGAGGATAAAGCGTGGCCGAATTTTCTGGAAGGTCTTTGAGCCATGAAAGTATATGTAAGGTGATTTTCGCCTTGTGGTAGGTAGGGTAGATAGAGCATGCCAAATTGTATTAGAGAAGCATCCGAGCGCGGATGGTTCTAGGTCCATCCGCGTACATCCGGCGTTTCTTTTCTGACTTGGAAACAATTTCATTACTATATCTTCGTAACCAACTGGAGGGACCAGAGAACATCTGATGCAAGCTTGGGAGTGAAGTTTGGTATATCCAGCCTGCCACAATTCATTGGAAAGTGAACCGCTGCGCACATCGGAAAGGCTTCCGAATATGCTACGCACCTGTGGAACGCATGGGAAGTTGCCAAAATAGGTGACACCCAAAGTGATATTGTCATAATATCATTCCCATGAGCCCCTGTGCGCAATGAGAGAATTGTTGACAGATTGCTTTGAGGGCTGTCCAGGGTGAATGTTAATGGACTGTTGTTGTTCTACACTGATGTTTCGTGGCAGATGCAGAGCGAATCGGTTAGCTATGATCCCTTTACGTTCACCAAGGGGGTGGGATTGTCAGGGGCGTGGGCGCTGACAGAAATTTTTCGCCATTGGAAGAGTAGATTCAGAAATAGCACAATGAGTGAATGGTGTAATCCCTTGCGGGAAATTTGCTGCAGCTGCCTGTTTCGTACGTCAACACGACATCTTGGATATAAGACCAGGAATATTGCTAATCAATAACGAGGTTTCGGTTCTAAGATATTTGAATCGTGGATTGATGCAGCCCTCGTTTGGCTCACGGGGGGCTGGGCCTGCTATCGATTTCATTCCTAGACCAAGGTAAAAGCCGAAATGGTATAGATAAGTTTTCGGAGGCTGCGGGGTGGGCCTGATATCGAAATGATCCTTGCCAAATGGCATAGTAAAATGAAGCATTGGCAACAACGCTTGAGCAGACAATTTCAATGGATGCCCACTGCAGTCTCGCCAAATTATAGTTCCTCCCGTTAGCATCTGATACGTTCTAATGTCCAATTCTCCGAACAGATGGAATACGTACTAGAGAACGTGTTGACTGAGCCACCGATTGACTCAATATAAGAGGCAGCCGCGTAACCGTAATTGCAACAACCAATATTCCGACTAGGAACAAAAGGGTTAATTGCAACTTTCTATACAGGAATTAGAAAAATTAAACGATATTGGAGTTCTTCAATAGGTCATGAACTTCAGTACCTACGCTTGAAAATCAAGGGATGTCATTCTCCAGAGCATTGGGATGGGGAAAAGAATCAAAGCAAGATCGGTTGCGATATTCAAGGTGCCCATTGTGAGCAAATCAGCCATGCCTTTCCGACATGGATCTAAATTGGGGTAACAGGTTTAGATATGACCTAAAATGGGCCAGGTCCGATGATGTCAATTTCGAGTCCACTTACGGTGCAGGTGTTCATGACTCCAAAACCTACATGGAAGCTATTATCAGTATGGTTTATCCAATAATTGAGAGAGTGGACGTCTTACATGTACAATGGCTGACATTCAAACAATGTCGCTACCAGGGTAGCAAAGAAAGTTGACACAATGAAAGCCCGCAGGAACTGGAGAGAGTAATGGACTTTGTTGGATCCAGTTTCCAGTCTCTTGTAGAATCGTAGCAAGCAAAGTTTCATGGACCAGAGACTGAAATAAGACAAACATTAGAGGATATAAATAGAATTTAAACCATCTTTCCACTTACTAATATCTTGCCCAGGTCCAGTAAATTCAATATCCAGCTAGATGAAGAGGAAGGGAAAGAAAACTCACAAAAGAGCATAGAATACGCGACCGACCAAGAGGAGTTTTTGTGATAACGCTTGGTCATCTCTTGACGGAGAGAGTCTCAGACCAAAAACCCTGATCATAGCAACAGTACGACATATGAGGGGGAATAATGCGAATGCCATCCAGCTATCGTCGGGGCCCCATGATCGATTTGAAGACTTGATCATATCGCACTTTGCGAGCAATCGGTAGCCACATCGAAATAGAATTTGAAGAGAACTGAGCACAACACAAACGACTATCTGTGTGGCTTCTGAAGTCCATCTCATTGACGTTGCTGGAAAGAGGCTCGAGAAGCAAGAAAAACTGATATCTGGCTCTGTGCATTGCCTTGGACAAGCTTCAGTTCAGCACCCAACAACTCGAGAATGAATGAATAATGGATATCTGAGTACGCAAAACAGGGCACATCGGAAACAGAAAATGGTTGGATTTTTCAAGAGCTGGAGTTTTCTATTGTTTTTTCAACCCGGGTATAGCCCTGCACTTAGTGTATTCGTTTCCACAAAGGCAGAACAGAAACGCGATTGGTAATCGGCAGGTTGTCAATAGTCACTTCATACAGTACTCATGTCAAAAACAATGGTGGTGAATTTTCTCCCTTTAAAGGTCCCGCGACAGTTTCGGTTGAACATCCTGGAGGACACCCAACGAGTTGCCATCTCTCAAACAAGTCTTCGTTCAATGGGTTCAGGGGTTGGAGACAATTTTAGATTACTCCCGCAAAGCAAAGTACAGGCGCATATAAAATGTGCTGCCACATCCCGAACTTGAGCACGAAACGTTGTAATGTCGCGAGGAACAACTCCGAAGCTGCATTGGAGGGTTGCTGTCCAACATGGCTGGCTGCCGAAGGATGTTGTTATATTGTGGTGCAAAACCAGGGTTCACCGTAGAAAAACACTGCGTATTGGCGCATGTTCAAATCCGTGTATATTCAATACGACACGCCAACTCGGTGATCGCCATCAAATGAGATTATATGTTTTGAGAGAACAAAACAGCTAGAAGTTTACATTGTACTCGTGTTACTTACCAGTCGGCAAAGCCCCAAACACTTTGGGCCCAAACACTTTGGGTGGGTTTAGGGGCTTGATATCTAAAACTGAGCTAGGCATCAAGACCCCATAATCTATGGTGTAAGGACCAGGTTTATTTGGGTTTGAGTATTGAGGTTTCCATTTAAATTTTCTAGTGCGTGCAAAGACTTGTGTTCTTACGCCTCTCTCTATTCTATATATCATATGCAGAACTTCTTTCCAGGTGAACATACAGTGTATGATAATGAAACTGTTATAACATTCGAGGCGGCTCTTACACAATACCGCACACCATTTCAACTACACGCAGGTATTCCAGTATTTTCATTGATTCACTTAAATATTAGTGCCGCTAACTCAAGATTATCCTGACGTGAATGCTAAATTTGTGTATGATTGATACCAATCTCTATATCAACCTACGCGGCGTTTCCAAGAACACCGCACGAGGCAGATATTTCTATATCCGCGTATGTAGCGTAAAGGTGGACACGCATGCAATACGCCCCAAAACAAAAACATTGGGCCAAATCGCTGTAGGACCCACGGACAACCCTTCTGGGATGGCTTCTGTACCCGAGCGGACGAAGCCAATGGAGTGAGCATGCAAGGAGCCCCTGCTGTTGCTTCGCAAGAAGGATTATTTCATGGTCCGTCCCCTCACAAAGCCGTAACGTTGCTGCACATCCAAGACATGACAAAAATGCCACTCGCCACCACGCCAATCCTACTATACTAATTTCGAGCCTCAGACAGTACTATGACCAGGCAAAAACCGGCCCAATCGTGCGAGATGCGGATGACACTGATTGCGCAATGCCATGTAGCCAGCAATGATGGATGTGGTGAACAATTGTTCAGCAGAATAATGGATGTTGGGAGCGTGAAGGTTCTTGATAAGACCTGCAAGAATAGCACTACAACAACCGACATCCACACAAAATGCCATGGCTTGCACTGGTGGTAGAGATGTAGGTGGACTTGACGAGATGAAAGGCACCAGCGCATAGGCGAGAGGGAATATCGGGAATTGTACCCATGCCAATGATCCCTATAATCTATAATCGATGTTGCGAGGCCTACACTTTGTAGTAGCATTCCAGAGCCTCCTGTGAAAATGAACAGAAAATTTCTGCGGTGGGCTCGAGAGATCTGCCGTATCTAGCGTGGTGTGGACAGATAAAGAAGCCAGCAATTGTTAAATACTCTATGGGGTAGAAATTTTCGGGCTAGAATCCACAAGTCCAGTCGGTTCGTTTCTCCTTTTTCCCCAACTCACGCCATCTGGAAATCGAAAAATGCTTGCGCCAATGGCGTCCACAAAACGTTCGACGCCCTGATTCTGCAAGACGGGAGTACGCCCCTATGCTGGCGTGTATTGTTCATACTCTCCTCAGGTTCATATTCATGAGTATTTTCCGCTAGATCTTTAGGCAAATCCACAGAACATTCTGAATCTTGGAAATCAGGCCTGGAATATTGATATGAAGGATGAGAAGAAGCCCAGTGGCCGGGAGATTACCCCCAGGAGCTGGCATATGAGCCCTAGCTTTCGCCGACTTTGTGCTAGAGTAATCGTTCCTTCTGGGCAAGGTTGCGTACCCCTTCAACATGGTTCAGGTAGATCTGTTTCCCCTTGTTGGGAAAATCGCCTGTGAAGCATATGTCGAAGAATTTCTGAAGCATGGGGTAGTACATGCCGGCTGCCCAGCTGTAGTTGGAAGTGAGCCGATGTTCCAGATCGGTGGCACGCCACCAGATACTTTTCATGACGGAGGTATTCCATGAATCAACGCCCCGAGTGATGAGGAGAGCTTTGGCGTTTGAATGTGCCTCCATGAGCTCCTTTGCCAAGGCGCAGGCAGGTCAGTCGCAGACAGCTTGTATGTTGAATTACCTGAGTTTTCGATATCGTGTATCTATGGCCCTGG
>NW_001813977.1:1330816-1341551 GCF_000149585.1 Histoplasma mississippiense
AGGAGATATGAAGCGCCAGCTCTGTATGTTAGTCATGTCATTGAAATCCCACATGATCTTCATGGCAATCTTGGATCCAGAGTAGGCGACCTTGTAGTGGCTACAGAAGCTTGTTGTATGCCAGTTCCCGACCACATCGGGATGGCGGAAATACGGTGCCACAAAAACGTGGAATAAAAGGGACGGGATAAAAAGGAAAAGATGAATTATAACCATATATGTCATTTTCGCTGCATTTAAAAGGACAGTAAGAGGACAGTAAGAGATTCAAGTGGAGAACGTACACGAAAATCGGGGTATTCTAAGCGAAGTCTTTGAAATTACATCAACCAGAAGCAGTGGTGGTAAGGGAAATGCAAACAAGAAGTATATACCCATTTATTCATTCAAGCTTATCCAGGTGCTCCAATCTTGTTAGCACAACCTGCTTGCTCGTTTCCTCAATCTCGCCAGCGAGAAATACCTCGTCGAGAATAGCATAGACCTAGAAGTATGTAAATTAATTAAAAATTAGCAACTTACTAATTCAGATCGACATACCGTTTTGTTCAAGGGTCCTTGAACTATCTCACAGTCCCAAACACGCAACGCGGAAGTGTATGCCAATCTTGGCGCTATACCAACGAGCGGAACGAAAAACGCACCTTGTAGAAGTTGAAAACCAAATCAAGCTCACAAACATTGCCGAAAAACTGGTCTAAGACCTCCACGAAAAAGTGGATAGCTTCCAAGTATGCTAGTTCATTGTCGTTCGCATCGACACAGACACAGAAGAATAGACCGGCATATCTCCTATAAACGATCTTTGTGCTGCGACGGAACTCGACGAAATTGGATTGATATTTTTGATCTCGAGGGGCAATGAGGCGGTGGACCTGCGAATAATGAGGATTTCAGATATGGAAATACTATGCTGGATGTTCGGGTTTGGGTTTGAGGTAAACGCGGCAAATTTGTTGGTGTGGGGAAAATAAAAACGAACCTCTCCCTTTAATTTCACTTTCTCATCGTCCTAGTATCAGTTAGTTATAAATCAATATATGGGCCATTATGGATCGTGAAATCACTTACATTGTATGGCGCATACCACTTTGCCAGGCGAGTTTTGCCTCTTTGCTATGTCAGTGGTGTCCTTCACATAACGGTGACCTCCTGTTAAATTGAAAGGCTTACATACTGCCTGTTCTGGATAAGAATAAAAGAAAGAACCATGCCGCAAAATAGATGGCTTGGTACCAAGCCTTTCCTTGGCTAATGCTTCATGGAGATGTATGTTCGGCGTATGAGGTATTGAGATGTTGTTTTCTCGGGTTGTTGAGAGCTTCAAATAAAACATTCCGTGGTCCGTGTCATTCTGCTAGAACTCTCCGCCTTTCTCCGCTTTTCAAATCTGGCAAAGCAAACATTAAGTACGGAGTAATTTAACAATATCCTGCGATTCTTAGGAATAAGCACCAAGAAACAAAATATTCTCTCAAAAACTCCCAAGACATGAATCGATATCGTCCAAACTACACGTGCGCCCGTACAGAAAGCACACTTCATCCTCAGCAATCTATCATACGACTGACATATTTAAGCACATCCAAAAACACGCTGATATATTCCGCCTTACAGTGTAGTTATCCGATAGGTGAGCATCCCATCCCGCTGCCGGAAATTCTCTGCTTATCTTCCAAATTTAGAAATAACCTGCAGTTTGTCAGATGCACACACGCCGCCCTTGACATTTTCGCGGACATGCCTGGTTCCTTGATTAAGTCTGAACATGGTAACGGAACAGACTAAGAAACAGGAATATATCGTGGATCCGACAGCGGAATCAGCAGAAACTTCGTTCCCACGTCTACTCATCACTCTCCACAGCCGAATCCCCATAGAAACTTCCATATGGACGCTCTGGATCTCCATTGTAAACAACAAACCAGCCAATCTCCGAATCAGGCGCAAGTTCGTCCCTAAGCTTTTTAAATACATCTGTCCCAGCAGTTGACAAGCCCGGGTCCTGCTGTAGGATGTCTTGCAAGCTCAATCCTAGGCCCGCACCGGATAGGGCCTTTGCGCCCATGGTCATTGTCTTTGCCGCGACATATGCATATGGCTGGCTCACGGCATCAGCGCTAAGATCTTCGGGATCGTACTGTTCAATAAGTTCGAGATCAGGGAGGTGAGTGAGGATATTAGAGTCAATGAGTTTGAATGAATTGAGTACTGCTGTCGTTGTGCTCGGATGCTGGAGATATTCGGCAGCGGCGTCGAGGATGTTGCAGAGGGTGATGTATGCACGTATGCCTGGAGCTAAGGGGTTGGCCGCTCTATTCCAACGGAAGCCATAGAGGATGTATGTGACCATCCTTATACGGAGTTGGTTAAGGGAAATAGAACTCGAAGCAAGGAGTTTCGGAGAGGCTCAGATGTCTTTGACAGGAGGTTCATCGAATTTTCGTTGAGGAAATTGTCTGCGAAGCTTGTTTCTACATGTCGGCAAAGGGAGAGCAAGTAATGGTCATGTCAGGGATGGCAGTCCTGTCTCTCGGTGCGAAAGACTGTCCTCAAACTTTCATGATGTCTGAAATACAAGCGCGCCTCAATGGTGTGACATTTCTGCACAAGAGCTGGAG
Organism: Histoplasma mississippiense; assembly: GCF_000149585.1. Classification (NCBI taxonomy): domain Eukaryota; kingdom Fungi; phylum Ascomycota; class Eurotiomycetes; order Onygenales; family Ajellomycetaceae; genus Histoplasma; species Histoplasma mississippiense. The sequence goes on from NW_001813977.1 coordinate 1,333,438, forward strand.
ATGATGGGTGAGGTCACATGACTCCCTTGATGCCCCCCGGGCCTTAAATTGCGGGGTTCATGATCTGGGAGATATCTATGCAGAGTCCCCAACTTTTAATAATATACTCCTGCTGAAAAGGATGGGGTTTAGGGCAATAATTAATTTTTCATAAAACGTTAGGCATATTATGGCCACGGAATTGAACTTTAGGGAATTAGTGAGAGTGTAGCATATGACTGTCCATGTGTTCTACAAGAGAGCCACTCAAAAGCCTGCCTTTATATGTAGAAGCTAGACTCAGTGTTCTTTATACAATCATAGAGCAGTAGAGTCTATTTTTGTTTGAGAATGAGCTTAGGAATCTCAGTGGAGAAAGTCTCAAGACAGCTCTGGTTTCTATATTCAAATTGAAGATTAAAGTAGTTGGTTGATTTCACTCAGATAATTGTTCTATGAAGAGCTTTACAGAGAGCCCTAAGAAGGATGAATAATGAAGAATCCGTGAAGATAATCTTAATTGATGGAAAATTTATGGTATAATCAAAAATTAAGTGTCGGCACATATTGCCGCATTTTCCACAGAGAATTTAGATACAAGGGTAATTCAGCATTATTCATATTTGTAGGGCGTTCGTAGCTAGCTATATGCTCTTTGTCCACTGCAATTTCATGAATGTCATCACAATTATGAGTAATTATATACATCATTGGCGGTAGCCTCTCCTTCCCTGAGGCCTTCACTGTTGGGAGTGTGGATCCGTTCGGCCCCTCTACTACTACCAGTATGACGCTGGTGGTGATCGAGCGTTTTTGCCCCAGTGGCCAAACATTAACAAACTTAAGACTTTCTCACGTTGTTCTTCTTTGATATGTCGTGGACAAGCGTTAACGTAAGGCTTAGAGTCAAGCAGATTCATATAGCTAGAAACCTATGTACTCTTCCGGATAGATATCGTCATCGTGATTTCCTATCTTCAGCTTCTCCGGTTCCAATGGTGGAAAGACTGTCAACCACGACAATATCGTCATCTGAATCGCCGTCTCCTCTAGTGCGCGGTTCCGATTTCTTTTGTCCGGAGTCCCTGATCCGCCTGTTCACCTCATCCAAATTATCATCCGTCATCGTAGACAAGGGTTTTAAAAACGTATCGTGGAGAAAAGAACCAAAGCTGTTGGATCTCTTTACACTGCCGCGACTCTCACTTCTACTCCTGCTACTCGAATGGCTAGGGGGCATGCTTTTTAGTCGAGACGTATAGGAATCATCATTAGGATTCTCATGAACAAGCTTTTCCGATTCGAAATTTGATAGGATTTCAGGACCGAAGGTATCAATTACCTCTATAACTTGGGCAGCCAGTGCTTGGCGCTCCGCTCGCAATTGAGTCAATGAGGAAGCTGATCTTGGGTTCAAAGCAACCAGCAGTGGAGGTAGAGATTTCAGCACGTCAACGCCTGTCTCGCCAATCCGTAGACCGGTGAGGGAGACTAAAAGCATAAGTCCGAAGAACAATATCGAAAATAACCACAGCGGAATGAAGTCGGGAATATAGTTCCTCGGATCAATCCACCAACCCACAACAAAACAGTAATACCCATCATGGCGACAATAATTCAACCAAACAGTGGCGATAGCAGTATACAAGGTATACAAACTTGGTGCTAGCCCCATTGCCACAATAATCTTCCAACTTCCGACAACGTCACGTCCTTCTAACTTAACAACGGAGGCTGCTAACGCACTACGTTGCTTTTTAACGGACACGATTTTTGTAATGACAAAAACCGGCCAGAATAAAGCAATTGACGGAAGAGTGCCTACTGCTAGTGCGAGAAATTCACCGATTCGAAGAAGCAAGATGCCGAATACTACCCACCACGGCCGTTGCTCAACATCCCCCCACTCGACCTGGTGATCCCGTATACCTAAGGCCTTCAGTCGATCATTATAATCCGACACAGCTTTTTTTAAATGGACGACCTTGGGTTCATCCCTGAATCGTGTATAGCCTTTCAGAAGATTTCGGTTGAGTTCAATAACGACGGCTAAGGGGAGTTTCATACGTAGTGGCTTGTACAGTCTTCTTGTCGCTTGAATGACCATAAGGGTTTCACGATCAGGAGCTTGTTGAGTGACAGCAGCAAGTGAGTCATTAATTGTTTCCAGTAGTGACCCCACAGCATTGCGTTTGAGGTGTCCACCCATCTTGAACGCTTCGATTTGATCCGGGTGAACTTGAACTGGATTACCAAACTCTATAACGGCGCGGGAGCGAAATTTATTTGGATGGAAGTAATTCAAGCCGCAGGGGATTATAGAGAGGCCGCAGTCAGGTTGTCGTGCTAAAGTGCCTAGGGAAATTAGAGCCACACCAGCTTTCAACGGAAGTAAATTAGGACGATCATGGCTTCCTCCTTCGGGGAAGATTCCGACGCAACCGCCGTCGCAAAGTTCACGATACACAGAATCGAACATCCGACTTTGGTCAACAAACGGTGCAACATTAAACGGGGTCCCGTTGCGCAATCCATCGTAGAGCGGGTGATCATTATCAAAGTCTTTGAATGGTCTTCGGAGCCGTAGCTCCTCGGGCCCAAGGATCTCAGCAATTACCTGCTGTTCAATATTCATTTTGCCCACCCTAGGTAGAACAATTAGACCCCCCTCCATGAACCGAGTGTTGGTGAAGTTCGTTCCTTGCCCGCGGACCAAAGTTGGATCATTTTCTGGATCAGGTAGGAAAATCGTACCCTCTGAAGGCTTGACAAGATCTGTAGGCCTGACCACAGATACTGCTCCCATAAGGCGAGTCATGGTGCCAATATATGGGTCACGCATAGTTTTGTCTGCAGTGAGAAAAGACATGCGGCGGCCAGCATAGCACCTCAAGTTGCGCATGAGCACAGCGGAATCGACGAATTGGTTAGCATGAGGGGCAGCGACAATTATCACCGGCCCGCTTTTGGGGATGCGCCATGCGCCTCGGGAACAGATTTCACGGAAGAAGATATCGAGACATAGAGCAAAAATCCATATCCCGAGGTCATAAACCCAGGGAACCCTGTAACTCTGGGTCATGACGAACAGGAAGGCTAGGGCACCCAGCACCTAGTCGGAGGACAAATGGAACGGCCAGTTGCAATATTAGATCTGCGCTCAGAATACAATTAGGGCGAGGAGTTGGCGATGTTTTTTATGAGAGGGAAGGGTTGCCCCCTCCCCAACACCCTGGCTTGTTGGGGGCTCAACAATCCAAAATAATAATATGTCCCTTGAAAACGTCCACGGGAAGGATAAGACTAATCAATCCGCTAGATAGACGCTAGGCCAGATATCCAACGAATCACAGTCTGGTGGAGAAGCCTGCAAGCATTTGCGGCAAGGGCATGAACTCCTGGGTCACATCGCCCATGATGGAGGCAACGTCCCACACGAAAGTAAGAATTGGTCAAACCTCAGTTCCGAGGTGGGCGTGCAAAAGAAAATACATGAGGACACATTCGCGATAATTAAAACAGCATGATGTTTTTCCTGACATTATTCTAAAAGAAAAAAAAAATCTTAAAAAGAAGAGGGCTATATTATGCTGCTGGGGGGTTTTGTATCAGCGGTTCATGGACTCGTTCCATAATAAGCTTTCCAAATCTCGTCAAATGTCGCTTTGTTGATGGCAAACTGCCGAATATAAGCTCTTTCTAGATCATGGGTCTTTTTCCCAAGTAGAACCAAACTGTGCAAGGGTTTGCCCATATCAACATCACATAGCTCTTTCAAAGTCCCAACGGCAAGATGTTGGTCAGACGCACCAACACGCGCAGCACCTATAGCAAGGCTAGTCGGACCATACACACATTCTTTCCTCTCTTCCTCTATTTCCAGCATCTGGCTCGCACACTGCGCAACGGTCATGTATCTTGGTGGTTCGTATATTTTCCTTCCGCGTGCCATATTCTCTAGTGACTGTTCTTTAACTTTGATATCGAGAAGCATCAAGGTATGAAACCCTAATTGAACGTTTTCCTTCACTCGGTCATAGAAAGAAGATGGCTTCCATGTCTCTGTGAAAAATACCATACTAACGGTCTGGCCAAAATTATAAAGTTGGAGACCGGTGCAGCCTATCGCAGAGATAATCGAAGCATTTGGTATAGTTGACGTTTTGATGCCGAGTTCGCGGGCTCGCAAAACGAGGTCAGTGTGCGTTGTAGCCCTAATGTTCGAAATAAGTATTTTTAGTTCTCCACCGGTAGCTTGAGATTTATGAAAGTGCAATTTTGAAGTGCGGCTGTACCCAAATGGATCCCCGACTACCAGAAACGCGACATCTACTTTATCAGCATCTTGCAGTATATCATCGCTTCCGGTCTCGACCAACTCGCGATCTGCTACAATGACAGAACGCCCATAAAAAGCTTCCTACTAACCAATCGCGCGCGTGTGTTAGTACGTTAAACATCCCCCTATTGTTTATTAAGGATAAAACATCACGCACTAGTTTTTCTTTATCAACAAGTAGGATGCTCGTGTAAGCTTCAAGATACACTCGTTCGGCTTTTTTGACGATCTCTAATCCCCGGACAGTGATATCGGTCTCATCTGCCAGACCGAGCCCGACCAGATACAGCATTGTCAACAGAGCTCTGGAACATTGTTTGATGTGCCCGAACAGGAAAGAAATTGATCTGCTTTTTGTTTAGCGTTGATCATCAAGCGGGGCCAGCTGCTGAGATAATCAGATCCATGACGCCACATGGTGAGTTAGTTCCCCAACCACTGCGTTGTTCTACGCTCTTCCCCATCTACCATTTTATCGTACTGCAGTATCAGTCATTGGGGCCATGACCCAGAGACATCGACACCCTGCTCTATCAGTTATCTTCCCCTCCCGACTACTAAATTTGCGAACCTGTGAAGATGACGGAACGATCACCCAAGTACCGGCAGGAGATCCAACAGGTAAGACTTTAGATCCCTTCTGTGCTAGCTATCTGTGAGGGCTTGGTGAAATGTCCAATATGGCCTGGTCCGCCGGTTTCACGGATGATATAGTCCTTCCAGTTTCGAGGAGTTGATTCCTGAGAGGATGCCCGGTGCCACAGCCCCTCGAGCTTAAATGACTATATCATCTGTGAAGAATCCCCGTTGCGACCTACCAGAGAAGTCTAGGGGTAGGGATCGGATAAGGGACGGATTATAGAGCTATAGTGTAAGGTGTATTGGAGCCATGGAATTTCGGTTCACTGGCTATTTCGTCTCTATGACCGAAACCGGTCTATTTTTCACCCAAGCAGTTCGCGGAGCTACCAACTTCCAGCTGAGCCTACAATCATTTGCTTGATAATAGGCAGTTATAATACTTCCTTTTTCTTGTAAGCATGGGAAATGCGCTCAATTGCGGCCGTGACCATATTAGCAAAAATTGGGAGACTTTCCCGACATTGGTTAGACACATTGTTGGCCACGACGTTTATAGGAATCGGGCACGGACTAGGACCAAGATCAGAGTCAAGACGAAACTTTTCTTGATGGGTCAAAGAAAATCTACTAACATATTGGGCCAGATGATGTTTGTGTCCGGTGAGACGGCGGAACCGTCAGCTGAAACGACCACTCTCATTGAAGAAATTGTACGACAACAGGTTATTGAAATGGTGAGTGTTTGTTCCTCACACTTCTTCTTATTAGGTATTAAGCTCACCGATTTTAAGCTTAGTAGAAGTACTGCCCTCGCAGCGCGACGGGGCGTTCGTTCTATCTCAACAGATGATCTCATTTTTCTAATTCGCCACGACAAAGCTAAAGTATCACGGCTAAAGACTTTTTTGTCCTGGAAAGATGTCCGAAAAAATGTGAAAGACTCGGATGACAAGGGTGGTGCTGATGCAGCTGATTTTGGGGCCGGAGATGACCCTTTGGCTGGAGCAGGTGTTGCGGGTCCATCGGATGTTGCGGCCAAACCGAAAAATAAAAGGGCCAAAGTTGGTTTGCCTTGGGATCTCAACAACCTGTATTCAGTACAAGTTCCTGAGCGTGAAGATGAAGAAGACGAAGAGGAGGAGGAACAAAATTATGCCACTCTGCAGCGCCTCGCAAACGCAGATGAGCGGACAAAAAATATGACCCGCGAAGAGTATGTTTTCTGGTCGGATTGTCGACAGGCCTCATTTACATTTCGCAAAGCAAAGAGGTTTCGAGAATGGGCAGGTTTTGGAATCGTGACGGACTTTAGACCCAACGATGACATCGTCGACATTCTTGGCTTCCTCACTTTCGAAATTGTGCAAACATTGACGGAAGAGGCGCTGAAGGTGAAGGAGCAGGAGGATCGGGGTAAGAAAGGCCGTGGAGCCTCGGATGATGGTGAAAAGACCAAGAAGCGAAAACAAGAGACGGGGCTCTTCGACCCTCCAGAGGAGGGGAGGACTCCCATAGAGCCAAGACACATTCATGAGGCGTATCGCAAACTTCAGGCGATTCCGAATAAGGCGGTTGCGATACTATTGCGCGGAGGACGAGCGCCGATGCGTACTCCTTTGCGACTTGTATGTTGCCCATTCTTGACGCTGGTGTCAATTGCTGATCGTTCTTGTGGACCTCCATGCTAATCATTCCCCCGTCTCACAGATTTGAAATCGTTGCCCGATAATTGCACGACACTGAAGATCTGTTAACACTGTATACTATTTTGGAGGCGTTCTTTGGAGTACGTGGTTTGCTAAATTCTTGGGCCTCTGTGAGGTGGGAATTATACCTGGAAATTTGACGTTTCTACCTTGTTTGAGATGTGAATTTAACTGGGTGGTGCACTATTCGCTATATAGAGCAGATATGTTTAATTGTCCTCGTTATACCCGCTTGTGATTTACATCACGTTCGCTGTCTTATGAAAGACCACGATCGGAACGTAGATTTGTCGTGTTGAGTATATGGGGGTCTAACAAAACAGAGTTCCCTTGAATGCAATCGCCATTACATATCTATAGCCGGAAAAGCAAGAGAGATAATTAGCAAAATCTACATCCACCGTAACTCCCATTTCATTTTAATCCCTTGGTGGCATAGATATCAGACAACACGACCTGTATCTCCCGCAAGAATTTCGACACTTCCGTTTCCGTTCCAACAGTGATCCTTAGACATCCCTTACAGCCATCCTCATTCCCTCGAAACCGGACAACAACACCTTTCTTCTCGGCAAGAGCCTTATAGACTGTCAGGGCCATATCATTGCACGGCTTCCCTCCCTCTTCCGCTGGCCTATCAAGAACCTCAACGAGCAGGAAATTCGAATCCATGCCGCCTAGAAACCTTCCAATTCCAGGGACTTTCGGCAACTCTGAAATCAGCCTATCCCGCTGTGCTAGAATCTTTTTCTTGTTCCTATTCATGAGTGCAACATTCTCCGTCGCCAGCGCAGCCTTTGCCAACGCACTGGTGGGACTGGAGATGTTATATGGAGCCTTCAAACTATTCAACAGCCGCGCGATTTCAGGACTCGTAAACGCCGCGCCCAGTCTGATGCCCGCAAGTCCAAATGCTTTGCTCAGCGTCTGCATTACAACTAAATTAGGCCACTCCGCCACCCACTCCGCGAGGCTTGAGCCCTCAGGAGCAAAGTCGATGTAGGCTTCGTCAACCACAACTACACCATTCCATGTTGGGTGCTCGAGGACCTTTTGGATGTCATCTTTTCGGATTAGATTTGCTGTGGGATTGCCGGGAGAACAAATGTACACCAGTTTTATGGAAGGGGTGGACGATAATACTTCATTGATGGCTTCGGGGCGGAGACGGAAGTTGTTGGAAGTGTCAAGGGGAACTTTGACGATGCTGATGTCGTTTATTTGCGCACTGACTGAATACATGCCATATGTTGGCGGGCAGGTGAGGATCTGGTCATGCCCTGGTGTGCAGAAGCAGCGGAGAAGGGCATCAATGACTTCATCTGAGCCCACGCCGACAAAAAGCCTATCCGGAGTCAAAGTATTTTGTGTATGAATGTGTGTGTTTCGCAAATTGCACAGGAGTTGTTTGAGTTCGATTTGATGGGTATGGCAGAAAATTTTTGTCAGAATTGGAGAGGAATTGATGAATATAGGATCGGATGGGGAATGCGCACGGATCGAGGATA
>NW_001813977.1:1341673-1342795 GCF_000149585.1 Histoplasma mississippiense
CGCTGGTGGAGTTGTTTGATAGTAAGGAAGGGGGAAATCTTTATTGTTATCCGGAGTGGCGGGGTGAAGATTGAGTTTCTGAACGCAAATCGATGACTCGAAGAGGGGCAGGATAAAACACCCGTCAGGCCAAAACGAGTAAAATGTTGAGGTCATCGTGGAGAAAGCAAATATGAGATGGGCACTCTGATATCTATTTTTATCACCGAACAATGGCACTACTATGTCTATCTGAATAGATTTCTATTATCTTTATCCATATCCCAAGCTACAAACGCCAAACACCTTCGAGTATGCACATCCAGGGCCAAATTAATAATAACATATAGGTATATAGTTCTCAAAAAGAAATTGCCTAGTTCACTCCTTTTTAGAATGACTGGTTGTGGCTTCTTCCGTCTCCTGTTTGGCGGAGGCGTACTTTTGTTGTTTCTCTTTCATATAACGCCATCCTCTTCCGAGGCCGGCGGTGAATAAGCTCTTTATACTCTGGTTTGTACTAGGCCACGATATGGTCTTCCTGATGGACTTAGTTGCTTCGTCCTTGAGGTGTTCGTCAGCAGCAATCCTTTGCTCGAATATGCCTCCTACTCGACGATGGACACGTTCGGGGTCTTCGTCGTTGCTTTTCTCCATCATTTTATCAAATTCCACCCTCGGAATTTGGTATCTTGACTGGAATTGGAAGTACAGCTTCTCACGGAAGGACTGAGGAAGTCTTCGAACCATATTTCCTCGTTTGAACGGGTCCATATCTTGAGCTAGCCAAGCGTCTACCTCCGGGTTATCCACCCAATCTAAGCGGGCGCATTGTGGGTCATTGAAAGCAACATTTGGCAACGTCTCGATCAAGGGAGCATATAGACGTCGAAAGTTGGTCATCTGCGAGGTTACAATGTTATTGACCTTACGCGGATCCTCCGAGGCAAAAGACATCCGTGGGTCACCCAGATAACTAATGCCCGCGATGGTGCTATACAGCTGCTGTTCGGTAAATTTCGGTGGTAATAAAAGCAGTGCCACGCGGACTGCTGAAAGAAGATTCACTTGGTTCGCAAGACGGACTTTTGGGTGGTCTCTAATGGTTTTCACCGGCTTCTGAAGCCGTCCCGCGAGGTAGAG
>NW_001813977.1:1343161-1344776 GCF_000149585.1 Histoplasma mississippiense
TAGGGGATTGAAGTAAACGCCGGCTCCCCCATTTTTCTAGGATCTGGGAGACAACATATGACCCCTAGCGATCCTAGGCCAGAATAGTGGTCGCGATGCTGGTTCAAATTGAGGGCATGCCAATGCTGGCTATACGAGACACCAAATATAAAATCAATCATCTTCCCGCTGTTCCCTTGGCCTGTTTGAATGGCTTGTGGAGCAGCCGGATGGGAACTTTCAGCTGGAGTCGCAGATCTGTTGGACTGCGGGAATACGCCTGAACCGTATGCGAATGCATATCGGATTGGAGCTTTGAATTGCCACAATATCTGTCGTAGTGCCTCTTTAAACTCCTCGTTGATAATCATGTGCTGATTTACTCCGAAGTTTTTAGAAGGTAGCTCCGAAAATGTCGAGATTGTGAAGTCCGGGTTGTCATACCAATGAGTGCCTGACTCAGACAGTGGAATGGATTGTCCGGAATTTGATGAGGCCGGAGAGACATTCGATGGCGAATTCAAATCTTTAGGCGCAGCAGCATTGAATCCAGGAAGTGGTCCGTTATCGCGATCATGCGGGCTGGGGGACGACTCTGTGGAGAGAGGTCGGTAACATTTATGGCTGTATTGATCTGACGAAAGGGGTGGAATGAAGATGTGGAGGCGGGATGGTGCTGTAAGTCGCGGCCGTATCAGGAGGAACTATTGGGGGCCAGTTAAACCGTTAGCTTACGGGGGTACAATTATAATGGGGGTGGGACATGGAAGTTATACCGGAAGATGGGATACGGCCATGTTGGGGAGACGATGGGGGGACAGCACGAGCTGTAACAGTTCAAGAGAGAGCTACCATGGGCTTTCGATTTCGGTGAGTCCCGGTCAAATAGAGAAAGGTAGAACTAAGCTGCAAAAGCCAAGTCCAATATGGTATTTTCACTGGCAGGTAAGAAAAAAGGACTGGAGGAGCAAAATGACGATTCGGCTTCGGCGAACATCAACCCGTAGAAATGCTGACATAATTTGGTAATCATGTGATTATACATCACCTGACTAAACCGCGTCGGCGCGACAACTCCCAAACAAGTCCTTGGGCAAAAGAATAAACAAACAGGATCCAAGCTTAATTATCCCCTTATTGCCTTCAAACTCTAGATCGATCATCCTCCCATAGAATTGAACGCACCCATGTTTGTCTATTAAAAAAAAAAAAAAAAAAAAAAAAAAAATAATAATTTCTCTATGAGAACAATCGGGATGGAGACCGTTGCTGCTCGGCTCGCCACCTTTTATGCCACTCACGAATCGGCACCGAAGGGTAGAGTATCAAATGCAAAGGCTACAACGCACAGCGTCTGGCCCCATGAAAGACCATCACCCGAAGAGGTAGGTTTTAAAAGAAATTTCTCTTCCACAATTCCTTCTCTACTTCCCAACTAACTGAACCAAATTCCAGCTCGCACATGCCGGATTCTACTACAAGCCCACTCCTCTTAGCCCAGATAATGTCGCTTGCTTCCTTTGTGAAAGAGCCCTGGATGGTTGGGAAGAAGATGATGACCCAGTCACAGAGCATCTGAGACACTCGAGTGAATGTGGATGGGCAATTATGATGGATATCGTGCGGCGGTCTTCGA
>NW_001813977.1:1344904-1351305 GCF_000149585.1 Histoplasma mississippiense
TTTGCGCCCATGAAGAGAGTGATGATTTCGTAAGCTGCGCTTACTGCAAGTTATCACTGGATGGCTGGGAGCCAAAAGATGATCCTTTGTGAGCAAATTGCGATCTAGCTGCACACATCTTGAGTTACTAACAGTGAAGCAGTGATGAGCACTATCGTAGATCTTCAGACTGTTCATTTTTTCATTTTGCACTGAATAAACCAGTGAAAGCCACTCGTGCGAAGAAGACACGATCATCGAAGGCATCACGCCTGTCGACTCAATCAGTCGCTACAACCGTATCTGAGGCACCTGAGGTTGATTATGATGACGAAATGGATAACAGTAACATCTCTCATTCAGCAAACAAAACTTCAAAAATGACGAGAAAGACAACCAAATTGAAAGGGAAGAAAACAAAGACCAAAAAAGAAGATTTTGTTGAACCAAATCTGCAGGCAGATATGGAAGATAGTAATGATGAAGCTCCGGAAACGTCCAGACCGAAAAGAGCAGCGAGGGGAAAGAAGAGAAATAGTGATGCAATGAATGAAGTTGAAGAAGGACCAAATGAAAAGGATGATACGATTGGATCAGAGCCACCTTCTAAAAGACGAGCCACGAGGTCAGAGAATATTGTGGCGAACCATGCTGTGAACTCGGGCATCAAAACAGTGGAATTGCCAGTTGCCGATGAGGAGTCCATGCATAGAGAAAAACAAGCCTCGCGAAAACCACGAAAATCAAAGCGAGCTTCCTCAACAACAAGGAAACCACCTACAGCTCCTAAAGGTTTAAGATCTAGGATTCCCGACGATGACGAGATTGACGCCCAACTAGAGGCGGATCTCGTCGCGGGCATTGAAGCTGATGAAAGAGCAGTATCTAAACCTAAGCAAACAGACGGACACTCCGCGAGCAAACAGAATCATTCAACAGCACCTGTTGCATCGGTTCAGCCAGCGGCATCTTCGATTATTCATACCAGTGATTTTGAAGAAGAGCCGGATACTAAGACCCAAAAAATCCAACGTAAAAAGAACTTGGGCAAGAAGAAGCCCGCAGCTCGGAAAAACTCCCGTGCCCAAGTTCAACAAGAACCTGCCAACCCAGATATTCACGAAGCTAAGATTAAACATAAACCTATAGCTGATGCTACATGGGATGGCCTCGAGCAGAAGACAGGAGACAATGTGGAGATGGAAGACGCACTTATCCCCAAGAATCAGGAGGATGAGAGCTTTAAAAATCACCAACCGAAACCTATCCCTAAAAGACCTGGGCGACCTAAGGGCTCCACCGGGAATTCGAAGAAGCAAAATCAGCAACTGCAAGATGAGATTCCAGTTTCTGAAGAGACTACTCCTATCCCATCTTACCTCCACGAACCTCCCGTCCAAAACAAAACGATAAATGAAATTCACAATAAGGCGCTTAAAATATCGGGTACAAGCCCTAGCGGCAAGGAACCGCAAGTAGGTCCAGAAATTCAAACGTCAACCAATGTACCACGGAAGGTCGCGTTTAAAGCATCCGGAAATACTGATACATCATTAAAGCGGAGTGGTACCCAACAACGACTGAATAACCCAGGAATGTTTGAGCGCGCATCGGACCGGATAGTTCAAGTCTCTCATAACCCAATTTCGCCAAATGCACGGGTGAATGATTCCACGCCGTCTCCATCCCCGCAATCGTCCGATGCAGAGAACAGGCCACCCTCAAGCCGACCAAATACCCGACCCACCTCGTCATGTGTTTCCAAACCACAGGCAGCTTTTGTTGTGCCACTTGCGACAAGCACACCTATCACTTCACCGTCAAAAATATATGCACAGTCTGGTCAGCTAATTACCTCCCATCCTTGGAGTCCCGTTGACCCAGAGGAAATTTTCCTCCCGGATTCGATCAGTAAAGAGAATGTGAATATCAATGATATTCTTCACGCCGTTAAAGGGGACCTAACAAGCCCAGAGAAACAGATGACCGTGGAAGAATGGATCGTGTGGAATGCAAAAAATGGAGAAGCTAAGCTGCGAAATGAATGCGAAAGATTGGTTGGAATTTTTGAGCGAGAAGGGGGAAAAGCTATGATAGCTCTTGAAGGGATCGAATGCACCGAATGAATTCAATGTCATCAATGCGGCGTTTTTCGGCGCAGATTCTTGGGCAGAAACACTGAGCCAATATTCCTTTTGCTCTTTTTTTCGTTCAGTTCATTTCCAAGCAAAGCGTCATGGAGTTCAAAATGTTCCCCTATTTTCATCCTTTACCCGCTGGGTATACGTCCATGTATATAGGGCATAACAAGTTAAGCAACCACAACGCCGGGGTATATAATAAACACGATTGAGAAATCCTAGTCCCAAAAAATGAGAAAGGTACTACCCTCACTCCACTTTACGAAATAATTCCAAGTCTACCCTCCCAACTATTCTCCTGTTTAACTCCCCCCTTCCTCCGCTTTTCATTCCGTTTCCTCCTCCGCTCCTCCCTTTCCCTGGCCTCCTCCTCCTCTCTCGTCCTCAGCCTCTCCCCAAGGTCTAATTGGCCCGCTTTCCGGTCCTCCTCCTCTTGCATCCTCTTTTTATGGGACAGCCACCTCAGCCTATTCCGCACGTCCTCCAGAGTAGCTACCACAACCTCCCCACTCTGGCCCGTCGCAATGAGATGCTGCTTGCTATTCAAATGCTCAACAAATTGTATATTATCCTTGTAGGTCAGGTTGCATTCCGGACAGTAGAACCCTGCTCCGCGCCCTCTTTTGCCTATAGCGGACCCTGCGGGAATAATAGTGGTCTTGCCTACCATTGACGCGACATTTAGTCGGTCGGATCGGGACCTTGTTGCTTCGAGAGCGCTGAAGTCGACGGGCGCATGATATTTCTTCCCTGCTAGTTTGGCATCGTAGCGAGCTTTGGACTCTTCTTTCTTCCTGGCTTCTTCGGCAGCGGCCTTCTTGGTATATTCTTCGCGATCCCACGTTTTGCGGAAGGAAGTGTCTGATGAAGGGGTTCCGTATGCGGATTCCTTCCTTGGAGGGTCTGGCATTGTGAGCGAGATGGAGATGTGGCGAGGAGGAGATGGAATTATGGGTGTCTCTGGAATTATTTTCTCTTCGTCTCTCAGTAGAAAATATGGCTCTGAGGGTGTTTCAGATTTCAACAGGGCCTTTTAGGGGTGTGGTGATTCCCGCAGGTGAAAATTATCAGGATGGATATCTCTTGAGGTCCCTCCCACGTGACCCACGCATTTCCTTGTTTCCACTAGTTCGATTGCCAGATAAAAGCAACAATACGGTTAACAATTGAACAGTGGCTCAAAATTTCTTAACAGAGCTCAAGTTTTGTCAATTTGAACCCTGTTCAGCTCAAAATTAGGGTTCTATCCAAGCTTCAAACTGGATTTTTTTATAATGAGTAACTACTAGTAACCAAGCACTGGCAGGCAAGGTTAACCTCTTGACCACAAGGTCATGCACAATAACATCCGCTGCTGTTATTGGAGCCCGTACCCTATATAGTTATATAGTTAATGCGAAACTGTCCTCACCATATAACCCTCCTAGTATTGTCCTTCTACTTCACCAAGATTACCGTGCATTAGGGATGGAAAAATGCAGGATGAGTACGGGCAGATAAGTAGTATACTATGATACATTAAAATTTAAGCTCCATGCTTCATCTGCAAATGCTAAAAAAATCTTGATCGATTCGAGTATTCTTTCAGGGCAACCTGGCCTTCGATGCTGTGAATGCGATGAGCTTGATGACATCTGCCACCACTCGGTTGTAAACTGTCCACAATTGCGCACCTCTCTGAGCGCAAATGTGCGCAGTTCTGATTGGGGCTGCCTAACGTGGCTGAATCCTCAATAGGCAACAAAATACACAGCCAGCGCACGATATATTTAAGCGGTCGGGTTCCTGAATTCGCAATTTATGTTCTAGATCTAACATTTGGATATTGAGGACCTTCCATTTTGCGCCATTATCATTCACTCACGATATTATTCCCGGATAATAATAAATTCACCACTTCTACGAGATGGCAACATTATCAAAATCACCGTTCATGGATCTGCCGTCTGAACTTCATGCACATGTCGCATCATTCTTATCATACCCGGACGCCTTAGCACTGAAACATACAAACACATACTTCTATTCTCTTGTTCAAACTGGTCTCGTCCTTAAAGTCAATTGGATTCTTGAGCGTTGCCGGCTCAACCTTCGAATCCCATTTACGAGTTGTGAGTTTCGCACAGATCAGACGTTTTGCAATTCCGAAATTCGAGAAATTATGGAGATACGACGGCGGCATCAGGAATGCAAACCTGGGGCAAGGGGTTGCGTAGTTGTGGAGGGTTCGAACTGTGGCGGACAAACCGCTTTCTGGCGGTTACGGCGTCGTGGACTGTTTTGTTGGCAACGAAAGCGGCTTGAGCTCGATTATTTCGGTGAGATTTCCTGCGTTTGCGTGAGCTTTGGCGAAGATGGAACAATACTCTTCGGTCGAAAACCATGCTAACCGTTAAACATCTTTAGTAATTGGAATTCTTGTGTGCTTTGTTGCCATAATATGTATTCCCGCATTGAGGTAAGTCTCTCTGGACAGCATCAGCTTTGTGTTTGTGTCTCTTTTTATGAGGCTAAGTAATTCTAGGTTTTTTACTAAGAATTGATACTGGCTCATGGTGGATTCTACCAGTGTCCGATATATTGTCCCCGTTATACCAAACACACTTTGAGACATACACATAATTATATTCCTTGGATTCTTTTCTCGGATTTGAATAATCTTCGTTTTCCTATCACAAATCCCTAGATTGGAGAAATGATATCCAGCTTCCTTATCCCCTTTGATTCGAGAGATTAGATCTTCGGTTCACACGGTCGTTTGATCAGATCTCTAAGAAAATGAAATACCATTTCGCCATACGCTATCCCAAAGTTGGTCGTTCCAGTTCATTCCGAATATATCACCCTGTCACGCGTTGTTAACTATGATCTTATTCAAACAAGGAACGGGATTGGCGCCTTAATCGCTCGAGTATTTTGATGTGTGGCTATAGCATCCGGCCACAGGAAGAACCATTCTAACAGACTGTGGTGGCTCCAACTAAAAGGTATCCATTCGTAATATTGAACAAAGCCCCGAGATACTCGAACATTGAAAGACAGTATCTTGGGGACAAGGGAGTTGTGCAGCATTGAAACTTTTTAGCTGGAGAATAACACTGTTGATGAACTAAACAAGATATCTCTACATGTGTTGCTGAGATGCAACGGGGAGGCATTGCACCCACTCTAAAATGTGATGGCATTAGTTTTCAAAACGTTGCTGCAAAATTGGGTGGTGTTGCGTGCTGTTGAAATGTGAGCAACTCATGTTCACCACTATTTCATTACCATAAATTTTGCAAGATCAATAAACACCATATATAATCCCGCTGCTAGTAGGAACGAACATGTACACACAACTAATAATAAACATCAATGCGAGAAAACCTGAACAGACTGGCAAGGTATCAATCATTAAGTTTTTTCCCTTTTGTCAAAAAGAAATCATTGTATACTGAAACTGGGGGAACATAGCCAGGGGGTGCAGGTGGCTAAGTAAATCATGGGAAATCAGGCTCGCGGGCTTTCAAAGGTTTGATCTCTGGTGCTCTGTATTTTAGTAAGTTTCCCAGATCCTTGATGTGCATTGGGGCTCGCAATATTTGGCTAGTACCGGCCCAGTCTTCATCTCCACGTACTGGCCTACTAGGTCCGGATCCTTGACGTTGGTCTTCCAGACATGGGTTAATGATGCCCGTTCGGCGCGAAGTCATAGTGTCAGAATTCCCTTGGGCATGGTGGCAGTAAATTGGTGACTGCTTCAAGAAAATTACGGTTTCGATATCCATAATGTGGTCGTGTGAGTCGGGGTTCAGGGGCTGAGAAGAAAGCAGCCCATACGCAGTCAAATGGGAGGAGTAGCTGTTCCTGATGGCTTGCTTGCTACTAACCCCTCTTTTGCGTACATGTTCCGATGATACATTCACCTAGGGTATCTGAAGCTATAAATTCAGGAGCACCTTGGGCGGGGCTAATTGGATCACAAGTAGAAAGCTCTTGCGAACCTCGATCAGCCTTAATACCTCATCGTATTCTGGCTGATGATGTGGAGCCACTTTGGGTTATGTAAAGTCGTTCTCTTCCGGGTTCCTTTTATTCGCATGAGCTATGGGAGCTGGCCAGACTTCCTGGTAAGTTGGCGTTTTTACTTCTAGGCCAAGGCGAAGTCCAAGATCAGTTGCAAGATCAGCGTCGCTGCCCCATTAGGGATTTGCAATTGTAGCCCGGCGAGAGAATTTTTGGTCCTCACTGTTCACTGACAGAACCAATTTTGTACTTCTGCTTCTTCACACCCCGATC
>NW_001813977.1:1351405-1360742 GCF_000149585.1 Histoplasma mississippiense
GGCGACTACATTTCGAGAGAGGCAAATAGGGAGCGGTATTGTTGGTTTCCCTGACGTTGAATCACTGCTGGTACACGATAACAGGTAATTACAACAAGAATGAGGGATAAGGCGAAGAGGAGAGTGAGAGCTAATTTTCGAAAGATAGGCATCGTCGAAACAGCGATGATAGGAATTGGGAAAGCGACAAGCAGCATATCTGTTGCGGCATCGCAGGCACCCATGGCCACCAGGTGCGCATATCCCTGCCGGCATTTGGATTCAGGCATTGGATTGACCTGCCAGTAGTGGTGGAATGGTTGGCACTCCGCTAATGTAGAGATTGCCACTGCAGCAAATGTAGCCACAAGAAAAATGCGGATAAAATTCAACATCAACTGAAAGGAATGTCGCCAAGTCTGCGCGGTGAGTCGCGCAAGGAATTCAGTGATTGTATATTTGGCAGTCCAGATGCTGGGAACTTGGAAATTAGCTGAGAAACTACTTTTGAAGCGGAATTGAGTTTGCAGGAGTAGCGGCGAAGAAATACTCATGAGAGATTGCTGAGATCTTACAAGAGTGAATAGAATATTCTTGCTCCCAAAACCAGCCCGCTTCCAATCTCCCGCTGGTGAATCTGAATGTCTGAAAGATTTGTGGCAATTACGTTGTTCGTGCCGTAAATCAGAACCAAATGGACGAGTCCCATACGAATAAGCAATGGAATGACACTCGCGAGCATAATCCAGTCTTCTGGGAAAAGGACTTGAGTTCGAAGATACCGGCCGATGACTCGGACAAAAATAATAGCGAGGGAACATCCAGTACACCACCAGCTAACCAGGAGAGTGGGTATCACATCCCATCTGGTCAGCTCGTCAGGCGCACTGCTCGAATACATTCGAGTAACGATCCTCGGTATAGCATCCGTCAGCACCAGATCTTGTCGGCAGAAAATCAGAGCGCCAATGGTATTTTAAGCCTCACCCTGATCAGCTTCACGAAGCGGCACTAGGATTAGTGCGCGTTACGGGGTTTTCCTTCCCGCAAAAAATGATTTTTCAGTAGTTGTCCTCAAATATCTCCCAAACCCCCTTGTCCCAGTGTAGTGTGGGCATTTGAGATATTCCAGCTCGAAAAATGAACAAGGCGCATGGATTATTCAAAGAACATGCCCAGTCGAAAAAGGTGACACCGTTTCACATTGCCCGTGAGTTATGTTTCACAGGACATAACATATTGGGGAAGCATAGGGAGAACCAAACGAAGGGTGGGGAACCTTAAGGCGAAACCGAGCGGGTTAGGGAAAGTATTGAAGTAAAATTTATGTACCACTTGGAAGTTCCAACGTTAAGGCGACGAAAGAAAAGCCCTGTTAAACTGGAAAGGAAAGAAGTCCTAAGGATACGGAATTTGTTAACATAATGCACGCCATCCCAGCTACATAGAATGCCGAAACTTTTCCAGGGCATGGTTTTTTTAAGCATGATAAATTCCATGATCATGGTAATGCAGTTGACAACCAGGATTCATGTTCATATGAGTTACCCACGGCAAAACCAGAGTAGCTTGTCGAATTGAACTGGTTCTCATACCAGAACTTTTCCCAAAACCATTCAAATCAGCAAGTAAGGGGTGTTCTTGAGGTAATTGAGCTTTGCGATATTCTATCAATTTGCTGCTTGTAGACGCTGAATTTTGGTATGTGACGGTGGGGTAATGGGGTAACCATGTGATGACCTCTGATAGGTTGATTATATAGCAGGACGGATAAGTTGATATTCATCGTTATACAACAGTGCTTGTTCCTTTGTTACTCGGTGCCAGTCGGTTATTTCCCATCCAGAGCGGCTGAGATAGGTCTTGGTATAATGCATGAGTCGTAATATGCAGCATGAATCAGACCAGTAGACAGTTCCGGAAGGAAAAGCTTTGCAAAAGGAGAGCATGTTATTTTTCAATTCCGGAGCCGCTAAGAGTGCCAACAGAGGTGAAAGCGAGGATTGCCCAGAGATAATATTATCGATATTTATCCTGTTGATAGAAGGGTTTATCTCGTGCCACATAGCGGCCCTTATAAAGCTCTTTGATATCACGTAACGCCCATCCAAATGTAGCGACATATTGCCATTTGATGTAACTGTGAAGACAGTTCGGTCGTCGATCGACATTGTTGGCAGCAAGTGACAATGTATTTAACTTAGGCAGGCATTTTTCACCTGTCAGCAGACAATTTAAACTTCTCAACCTTGATGCCACACATCTTTGTCTTATTGACTTGTCAAAGTGGACAGCTTCAATAGATATTCGCCCTATTTGTTTTATTAAAAGGTTGAGGAGAGATCTATATTTATGATGAATCCGGTTAGTGTACATCTGTAGTTTGAGGTAAGGTTCAGCCACAATCGCGTATCGCCTTGATCCTGCCTCAGTGAACTGGTAATTCGTTGGAACTACACATATGAAGGGTATTCAAATCTAATCGACTACATGCAATGGATTGCTTGTAAGTATGTTCAAACTGATTGCTTCAGGTTTTAGTTGTGTTTTTCTAGGTGAAATAGTAGCGAACAAAGAACACAACTGCGAAGGATGCCAATGACAACCATCTGTGTCTCATTTTCCTGTTATTCTCCGTAATTATTTCTTCCCTTTTCAACCTGCCTTGGATCCGCGTAATCTGTTGCATCCATTCATTGTCACTGCCAGAAATCAGAATCAGGAACTCCTTTGCAGGCCTTCATTCTTGTGTAAAACACCCAGTTTCAATCGAGGCAATTTTACAATCCGAAAACTGAGCCAAAAGAAACAGAAATAGCGTAGCTTACACGCCCAAACGTTAGAGATATAACTAAGAACAAAAACTCAAGGAAAACATATCAAACAAAGCTTCCTTGCCTGCACCGTACGCCATTCTGCTCACTGTAAATAAAATTGGGAATAAAGCAAGAAGATAACCGAAGTGAGGAGGAACTTGCAACTGCGGCCAAGGGATCGATGGTATACAGTGATTTGACAGTGAGTACAAGGGTGATGTTTCGTGGGACGGTCCATCTACTCTCCCCTCCTAATGATTCTTTATCATTGAGCTGTAGTGAGCAAGTAGCAAGGTCCGCATATTTAGCTGTCCCGTTCATCCTTAAGAATAGCTGAATAGAGGCAGTATACCAATGTGGAGACGTCCGGTGTTTCTGTGTTCATTTATAAAATACGAATTCATATATTAATCCCACATCAAGACATGGATTCGCCGTTTTAAGTAACCCAGCGATAACTGGCATATCGTCCAGCGGTTTCACTCCTTCTGATGATCTTCACAACTTGTCCTCGTCGCAAACCTAGGTATTTCGCCACGGGGTCTCCGCTCTGGATACGCGGAAGCTGGGATTCTTTTAACCGATATCGCTGCAGGAGCCGTTTCTTCTCCTCCGCGCTAAGAAGAACGTGCTTCGGTACTAGTTCGTGATGTGTAATATTGACTAGAAGTTCCTGTTCCTGAAAGTGTTCACAGAAACGGCCCGGTATGCTATTGAGTACTCGCATGGCAGACGGAGATATTGGCGTTTGGCTAACGAAGATACCAGTGTGATAGTTTTGTTCGTCGATGAAATGGTTAAATGCACGAATCTGTTTTGTTCCGACGCTCTGCATATCGGCGCAAAACTCGACGTAAATAGTGCCGCATTCGGGGACTGGGTTTGGTTTTGAAGCTGTGGGGAGGGGAGTGTATTTGTCCATCATTGTCTGCGAAGGGCGGGCGCTAATTTTCATCTTATTGCGACTGTCCACCACAAACCGAGACGATCAGTACCGTGTGCAGGAATAGCTAAAAGTTGACATAGCGTGGGGACATATGTCTCACATACTCAGGAAATCCAAGAGCGTCTGAATATCTCGTCCTGAACTCGTCGAGAGAAATTTTTATCTCTTCTTCGGTCACCTCATAGCCCTGAAACACAACGCCCCGAAATAGATCAGCAGCTGCAAATATGGCGGCGCGAGATAGGAATAAGCTATACCCGATCTGCCAGCATCTCAAAAACCGTTCTCCATGTGCGCCAGAGCCTCGTCATCTCACGATCCGCGTCGGCAGACGCCCTCGAGTATTCTTCATCCGCCATCTGAGCCACACTTGTTGAATGAGTTGCGCAGGAAGCTGTTTAGCTCGGGAGGAAATGGAAAATTACAGAGTAAGTGCGGCAGTAAATTGCAGGGAGAAGGCAAGCAATGAAATTTAAGCGGAGTGCGATGTTGTTGTTGGAAATTGTCGCTGTCTCTGATTTTTTTTTTTTTTTTTCCTGTGGTTGGTAAGTTCGAAAAACAGATTGGAGTTGTTTGGCTGGACGCACGGACCACACTGCACTGAGATTCGCCGGCGTCGATATTTTTCTTCCACAAGTTCTCCAATCGGCCACCCTGTCATTAATATCGCCTGTTGCGCTCTGATTTCATTCTTCGTTTCCAGGCTTACCCTCCCTTCTTTTATACTCCAATCCACCTAGCCATCGGAAAACCGTACTTTGTTCTACGTAATCCATTGGGGCGCGATCTACCTCGGTTGTGTCCGTCACATTTGTCCACAATGGCCGCCGACACCAAATCCTCAGCTAAGTCGGATGGGCTCAAGACAAGGCCTGAGAACCCCAGCGAAGAGGTCTACAAGGCTGATCTGGCTCGTGCGGAGAATGAATTGGCCGCTATCCAGAAAAGAATGGTATGTATTGGTTTGGACCTCGTCTAACCTCCTATTTAGTACACAGCTGCACATTCTCCCGATTGATACTGACGATGGACGATTCAATAAAGGAAGAGGTGAAGGCCAAAATCAACTCGGCCAAACCAAACAACCAAGATTCCCCAACTGCTAAGAGGGCTCAAGAATTACGAGCTGAACTTTCTTCAATTCGTCAGCAACAGCAGGGTTTCAAAGCTTCTCGAAACAGTCTTCAGGAAAAAATCAACGCACTTGAGGCTAGTATCAAATCTCGTGTTGCTGAACAAAAGGCGTCGCGTTCCCGTGTCTCCTTTAAAAATGTTGATGAAATCGACAAGGAAATCCAAAGGCTTGAAAAGCAGGTTGATTCAGGCGTCATGAAGTTGGTTGACGAGAAGAAAAACCTCGCTGAGATTTCAAACCTCAGGAAGCAGCGAAAAGGCTTCTCTGGATTTGAGGAGTCTCAAAAATTCATCGATAACTTGAAGTCACAGCTTCATGAATTAAAGAAGTCCCTGGACAACCCAGAGGCCAAGGCCTTGAGTGATAGATACTCCGCGATCCAACAAGAACTAGATGCCATGAAGGCTGAGCAAGACTCTGCTTTTAAGAACTTGAACGCTCTTCGGGACGAGCGCACCAAGATTTATGGCGAGCAGCAAAAGGCGTACAGTGCAGTCAGAGAAATCAAAGATAACTACTACAAAGCCCGCAGAGCATATAAGGAGTACGAAGATGAACTTTACCGCATTCGTCGAGAACGCCAAAAGGCTGAACGAGAGTCATATGAGCGGGAGAAAAGGAAGAAGATTGCTGATAAAAAGCTAGAAGAAGCTTCCCGACCAGCCTACACGGATGAGATCCTAATTGCCCAGGGCCTCATCCGCCACTTCGATCCCTCGTATGATTTCTCTGCTCTTGGCCTGGAAAAAGACAAGAAGGGACAACTTAGTGGCTACCGTGCCGAAGTGGGACGCACTGTCGACGCATCTGATCTTAAGGGTGTCAAGATCATAAGGAAAGTTGATCGAGAAGAAAATTATTTCATGGGAGGCACTGGCGGAAAGAAGGGCAAGAAGGGCAAGAAGAATTTGGCGGCGAGCTCTCCATCTCCTGCTCAATTCAACCTTTCCTTTGGTGTTATCGAAGATTTGGCAAGCGTCAAAGCAGACCCCCCAATGAGCCAGGCAGATGTTCCGGCCCTTATTACAAAACTAGCCGAGAAAATCACTAACTGGAAGGCCCAGCAGGCCTCAAAGACTGCGGAGGTAAGGTTTTGGAACATTTTCAGTGATACACCCATCATGCGGCGAAAAATTAACTGTTAACTTTTCTTTTCGCTAGAACATCAAGAAAGCCCAGGAAGAAATCGACCGCCTCGATGAGGAGGATACGAGCGGTAAAGATAAGCGAACGACAGATACTGCACGCAAGCCTGCTCTCCAGAACGAAGGTGCCAATGGAAAGGTGCCCGCAACTGCAGAGCTTAAGCAGGAAAAGGACGCGGTTGCCGATGCAGCTGAAGAGCTTCAGAAAACGTCCCTTGAAGCTTAAGCGTCGCAAACATCATACCTGGACAACACCGTGGAACAGTCCCTGGTTCGAACTTAATGGACACAGTTCGTCCTTGGAATTTTCCTTCCAATTCTTGGATATGTATATGTTCCGCCACTAACCATTTTCTATTTTTCAACCCCCAAAATAATAAAATTAGCTCGGTCTACTGTTTTGACGGTCTTCATTTCATGCAAAGGGAAAAAAAATAGTAAGATGGAAGTGATGGATTGTTGACTCTTTCCTGGTTTCGTCATTATTTTCTTTTCTGACGATCTCGATACCTACGTTGATATATTCCCCGAAGGCTCTGTCTATATACACTTTATATATGTAGATAGATTTTATTTTCCCCAGCTTTCTTGACATGATCAAGGAGCCTACTTCTTTTTCCATTGATCTATCATTTCTTTCCTTCTCCCCTCTTTCCTTTAGCATCTTGTATTACCTTTTTTTCTTTCTTCTCTAATATAAACGTTATATAAAATTTTTATCCATTATTATTTCCAAGTTGTTTTAATATTGGTCTCGTTGCTCTTCTCTCTCGGATTATTTTAATAAACAGAATATACCCAGTTACAACCTTTACCCTCCAGGCCATCCCTCCCGTGTTCGTTCCGTTGCGTGACTCCTATAACCAACATGAACTACTGCCGGTGAATCCCCTGCCCAACGGATATAGACAACCACTGTTTCTCACGAGGCGGCTACTTCGGTGCTAATTCCGTTAATTTCTCGGTTATTCAAAAGAAAAGTACCCTACCCAGTGATTCTCCCCGCCCATTTTCCCATTCCATATTTCTCTCGGGACCCAAAGGGATCAAAGTCGGTGGCCCAAAAAAAGAAAAAGAAAAAGAAAAAGAAACGGGTGGAGGGAAAGGGGTTGTGAATAGGGGGATTGTTTATATCTACCAAACGGACCAACAAACAAGCAACTATAACATAACTTACATAGTATATATATTAGCCACGCTCTAATTTTTGGCTCGACCGCGAGCAGGAAGAAGACCGCTACGCAACGCTGGACATCAACGTAACGCATCCGATAAAATTCACGCGCATGGCGATGCGCGCGCTGCTGGGACATAAGAAAAAGGGGGTTGTGTTGCTCATATCCTCCATTGCCGGATTGGATGGAGTGGTTAGTAAGCCGTTGTATGCTGCGGCGAAGCATGCGATTGTGGGGTTTGTGAGATCCATGAGCGTTGCAGAGCAGCAGTTTGGGATCAAGGGTTGTGGGGATCTGTCCAGGGTATGTATATATTTAAATATTTATATTTCTTTTCTATCTTTTTTTCACTTTTTTGCTCGTCCTTTTTTTTCTGATTGCTAACTTGGACTTGGAAAACAAAGCATCGTTGATACCCCTATCTGGAACGATGAGGGGGAATTGCTATCATGCTACCAGCCTGACAGGGCGCAGATGCTGAGACCCGAGCTCATTGCAGCATCAATGATGAAGCTAATTCAGAAAGGTGAATATACCTGCGGCACCGTATATTTGGAGACTGGGGAGGTTAGCAAAGTGGTTTATAAGGGATTTGAGAATGACCCTGGCAATACCACGGCGATAGAGACGTTGCCATGTGTGCGGCTGGTTGGGAAGCAGATGAGGAAGCAGATGGAACGCTATGATGTGATATTTATCAGTTGTCATTTTCTTTGTTTTATTTTTCTTCTTGATTTATTTTGGCTTGCGTTTCTCGTTCTTTTCCGTTAGTTTAGTTTTATATTCTCCCTTCATAATTCGACAGGGATATATGCATTAATTGATTAAACTGGAAACGTAAATTTGGTTTGCATAATGGCGAAGAGGATGTGTCGGTGACGTTCGACTGGGAGAGATGGACAAGTTCTACTTGTTCACATAATGCTTGGACTGTATCTATTTGCCTGTCCTGGGATTGTGGGCAACTTGGGGTAGGGGAGTGTCACATATGCCTCATAAACACAAAACGGAGGTTGTTTCGAGCTATAGAACTTAGATATATATTCACAAAACAATTAACCTATTTCAAAAATATATAGTTAACGATTCATAAAATGAGGTACTATCATACGAAAAGAAATTCAACCAAAAGAAAAAATTGCTCGACGCAAAGTAATAAAATTGTATTGATAAAAGATACAGGTAAGGACGCAATGGACAGATTAAAAGCGAAGAGAAACGTAGAGATAAGAACAAAAAGAAGAGGGGGAAAACAGAAAATAGCATATAAACAGGACAACCGATGCATATGAACTATTTCCGCGCCTAGAAACAAATCAAACAAGACACAAAGGGAACAAGCGTAAGTGGAAAGTCTCCAATGACGGTACGAGAGGGAGCTCTACACGAGCGGCATCCGAATGGATCCCGCACCGCTCTCAAGAGTTCTAGCTTGTGACGGATATAATTAAAACCCAGCAAGACAAAACCTCCAAATATACACGTAACGATTTGTATACCGTCTGGGATTCTTAGGAAATATTTAAAAGAGAATATCCAAGCAGCAGCAGCAGGCCAGGCCAGCTAATATACCGGCACAGATGCCGCCTCCCGTGCCCCGACTGCTGTCTCTGTTGTCAACATAGTGGCCTTGAGGCTGGGGTGCATAATACATGGGTTGTTGCGGGTAACCCTGTTGCGGGTAACCTTGTTGTGGTGGATAATATTGACCTGGTGGTGGACCGTATTGTTGGGGTTGATTGTAGTAGTCTGCAGCTGCAGAGGGATGGCCATACTGGCCTTGCGGTGGTGCATAGGGCCCTGCATCTTGGTGGGCAGGCGGTGGGTAGGAGGGAGGAGCGTTTTTCTGGATTCATTTCAGTGTAAGCATGGTTAGTATTGTGGTGGGTGGGGGGAGCGGTTTGGCTTTCGGAATGCAGTTTACGAACATCACTCATGTTTATTTTTTAGTATTTGCCGACTGATGCCTTGTAGCGTTGTTTCCCCCTTTTCTGCGTATGTATTTAGCGAGAGCGGTGGCCTGGATAACTTGAGTTCGAGATTCGATTATTGGCCTACCGGAGTAGAGTAGATCTGGATTCTCCAATCTTGGCTGAGGTGCCTGGACTTGGGGGGGTTTTAATCCGGTTGAAAACCAAACC
>NW_001813977.1:1361472-1366291 GCF_000149585.1 Histoplasma mississippiense
CATTCTCCCGCATAAGTTGATCTGGAGGAAAAGCCCGAGATATGAATATAGCACGACTTTGGAGTGCATTCTCGTCACACTGTGTTGGTTGCGTTCAAACTTTGCCGATGCATTTCCCTGGACATCGGATTTTGTTGAAAGGGAATATGCGAATAATCGACTCCGCTTAAACAACAGTAGCTACTTTTCACTCGCACTGTGTAACGCAGAACTACTAAAAATGCTATGATCCCCCAAAATATGCAAATGGAAAATATTCATCAATGTCGTACCCGTCGGCTGGAACCTCTCCCGCCTCCATATTCGCTCGGGTCAACTGTTCGGTAAGATCCAGTGCGTTTACTATAATACTTCCTCTCCGATTGTGGCGGCGTTGACAATTCCTCAAACACCTCCACAACGTCCTCTGACCGCGAAGATGTACTCTCGGTCATGACCTCTATCACCTCCGGTCGTCGTCGATGTGATGCCGAGCGGCGGGGCAGTCTGCTGTCGTCCGTCACTGTAGTCATGTCATCGACAATAGTAGTGCTGCGGCCAAAAATGAGAAATAGGACCCAGACAAGAAGGACGAAGCCGCCTACTGTGCCAACGACTATACCAACGACTGTGCCCGGGGAGGAGGTGAAGGAGGAGTAAGTCGACGGGATCGAAATCATGCGGTCGCGACGCTGGAGGTGTGAGGAAGAATGGGAAATTGACCGCGTTATGTTTCTGGCTTTGGTGATGAGAGATCTACTGAGGGAGGAAGCTGAGAAAGCATTGCGTTGGGATGATAGGGGATTTCGTTTTTGCTGGTTGGAGGGGAGGGCTAGCTCTGCGATGTTTCGGGCGAAGTTTTGGAGGCTGCTTGAGGTAGCTCTGAATAACGGCAAGGGTGCCATATTTTGACTAAATGATATCGACCATGAAAGACAAAAGTGCGATTATATAGTCAACGGTTCGTTTCGTATGTAGTAGCAGTTTCTCAGACTCGTTTTTGTGGAAAGAGAGTCGGTGAGGCGAGACTGAAGGCAGAATCAAACTGCGAATATACTAGCAGATAAGATAATCGCCGTGTTAGAGGCAATTGAAGTAATTAACTAAGCAGTTGTAGATATGTAAATGGAATGAGGACTAATAGATAGTCACAGAGCAGAAATGAAGGGAGAGCGAAAGACCAAAGTACAGATTAGCAAAGCAGGAGATGAATCCGAGTGACAATGAGATAGAAGATGCAGGCTCCAGGCAGGTTGGGAATATTTCCTGATTGGGCCCCAGCCTCATGTTTATTGGTTATTGGCGATGGCGGGGGACGACATCGCAGGCTTGGCGCATCGGCGTGGCTGATTGGAAGCGGCTGAGGCTGCCAAGGCGTTGCCCTACATTAGGGCGATCTGAAGATAGTCAAACCATCGGCACTGGAAATTGGATAATCACATGAGGTACAGTAGTTAGAGTATTATGTCCACGGGTATGGGGGAATAGTGGAGAACCTCATGATTGCGAACCGAGGATTCCCAAGTTTAGACGGAA
The DNA here is from genome assembly GCF_000149585.1 of Histoplasma mississippiense. Lineage (NCBI taxonomy): Eukaryota > Fungi > Ascomycota > Eurotiomycetes > Onygenales > Ajellomycetaceae > Histoplasma > Histoplasma mississippiense. Next base: position 1,362,988 of record NW_001813977.1, read on the forward strand.
TGAACAGAGGAATTTGTCTTAACTTGACCCTGAGAGGCCGCTGGGCCTCCCTGGAGATTCTCAGAGGTTGGCTATCCCAAGAACTGAGAAAAACGTACAGATGTAGTCACTGTGCATAAATATTTGTACACGAACATCTAACCCCAACTGAACTCACACCCTTAACTTCTTGGTGAAATAGGGTTGATTCACATGGGAATTCTTTTTTAGGGACCTGGTAGCGTACATGACAATAATCTATCGACTGCCATGACAGATGCAGATCATCTGGATACCACCATGAATTGAAGAGTTGCGGCCACCTTCGTTAGGAGATCTTGTTTGATCTTTAAAATCCAGAGTTATCATGCTCAGTACCTCTCATGTCTTCAGTTCAGCGTTCACTTGTGCATCTGTTGGATAAACTCCCTTTGAAATATAGGGTGTGTACATAGATCTCACTTTTTGGGTTACCAGCCAAGAAGCAACAGGAACGAACCACCCCAAAGGACACAGATGACATGCTAGAGAACCCCTGGATTTACCCAGGGGTAATTGAGTGAGTCTCTTCACACTTCTAAACAAAGGTGCAGGTGGGCATCGTGCTATTATTTTAGCCTCCTTTGGTTAGATCCGCAGTTAACCCCACAGATTACCTGGGGAGAGAATAACGGAGGTTTTGAAAAGATCAGTATCGTACATTGTATTATCCGGAATGTATATCGTTTAATGTGTGGCAAAAAGGAAAGGAGGAGACGCTTTCCACTTGAGGTCGAAAACGCAATTTAAACCTTCGATTCCTAGCCATGGTCACCTAAAAGAAACGGGACAGGTTAGCATTTTAAGCAAAAGAGTCGATTTGACCGATGTTTGATGTTATGTCGGCAATAGATTAGCTCAATTTGCCATTCCGGATCTATCTGAGCAGAGTGGGAAGAAGGGAATAGGGCTGTTCATGTCGAAATGAATCTTCATATGGTCACAGGCAGGTATAAATAGCCATGGTTGAGAGATAGGGAATGAATGTGTAAAGATAAAGAGTTTTTGAACACAAATGATGTATATATATCTACACTGTCATTGTCACATCGTCAACTTTTTGTTTTCCTCTACTGGTAGAGGAGCTTCTGTATCATCCTCTTGGGTTGGCACATCAGCGGAGTTCTCATATTGCCCATTTGCAACTGCATCCGACGCATCGGATACTTGATCGGGGTTTGCAGCAGCCGCCTCTTTGCGTTTGTTTGTCGTATTCACCAAAGGTGTCTCATCATCGTATAATCGCAGTAACATCGCGCGCCGTTCCTCTTTAGGTAGCATCAAGTTCAGCGAGTACATACTTCTCCATAGCGGGAGAACCATACGTTCCCTAAGTGAGAGTTAGTGAAACTTTCACACATGTCATGGATTGCAGATTGGAATCATACCGGAAGCCATCTTCATTGTCTGTGGGCTCGATTCTTAGAACACAGCATCCCATGTCAATATCCCTCGCCCATTCACCGATTTCTCCTAATTGCTTCCACCCATTATCGTTTACTTTGGGAAACATTTCAATAAGGAGCTTTCGCAACGTCTCCTTCTGATATATTTTAACAACACGGCGCGGTCCAACCCAGGATTCAAGAATCGCAAGTCCATCAGTTTGGATACGCCATGGGCAGACATCTTGTCGTTGCACATCTTGCTTAACAAACATTTTGACGCCGGCATGTACAAACTTTATTCCAGCCCCTTCGTTAGCAGTAAGGATATCACGAGCTAGGGTGCTCGTATAATAGATCGTCTTAGCTGGGCGACCCTGGAAATTCCGAACCATGAAACGATCTCTCGGGAATTGTGGTGATATGTCATAAAAGCTGAATATCTGATCAAACTCTTCGCTCTTGGGATCTAGATACTTGAATGGCTCTTCCACTGGTTGGCCAGGTCGGCGTTTTGCGGAGAAAGCGGGTGCTGTCGATACAGTAGGTTTCTGTTCAGCATATACATGCGGTTGTGAGACTGGTGCCTCTTGCTTGGTTTGTAGCTCAGGGACTTCTTCAACAGAAGGAGATAAAGAAACCTTAAGGTGACTCTCTTCCACCTTTTGTCGTTTGTTTGCAAGATTTTCACTTGACACTTCAAATGCCCGTTTAGCCAAGCTCTGAGTAACAGGGACTGGGACCGGCACGACATGTGATTCTACAGGAGTTGCCTCATCCGATACACCAGTCAGCTCAACGGAAGCATTGGTACCATCTCGGTCGGCTAGATTTTCCGTCGTAGGTTCAGGTGCGGAAGTTGATGTGGGTTTTTTAGCACCCTCTGGTCTTGCTTTAATGTCGCTTTTCTTTTCTAGAACGGCGATGAAGAATGCACCAGTATCTTGCTGATGGGGATACACGCGCATGCATCGGGATAAATCGATGCCTTCCTCTTCTGCAGGAGGAAACATGCCCTCCACTATTCTGTTGAGGGTAACATCACCTTCCGAAACCGCTTCTTCGACGTCCTTCCAGTTGGCCCATATCCTCCCTTCTTTGTCCATAACGGTCCAGGTCGTCAGACCTGGCGACCTTTTCATGGCAGACAACTCGTTACTGCAATCCATGATGTGGACTTTGCTTGGGCCGCCACACCGGTCAATGACACTCGCAATCACCGCTTCGTTTTCAACAGGGTTCATGCTGCAAGTTGAATATACCACCCTTCCTCCCACTTTTAGCATTTGCAAAGCTCGAGTTAGAATCCTGTACTGGGTTAGGTGCAAGCCAAGGGCATTGGCAGGGTTCCAATCCTTCCATACATTCACGTTTTTGCGAGTAGTCCCATCACCCGAGCAAGGCACATCTGCTAAGATACGGTCAAACTTGAGGTATCTGTTCCTTATGGGTTTACCTTCTGGGGAGGGCAGCGATGGCAGCTTAATTGAAGGATACATCGTAGCATCATGGTTTGTAATAATTAAATTTGGAGAATTGAGTCGTTTCATCTGATGAATTAGTAAATGGGCGCGTTTGTAATCGTTATCGTTTGCAATAAGCAAGCCTGTCGATCTTCCATCGTCATCCATACCGTCTGATTCCATTTCGCCATGAAGCAACTTAGGCACATTTACGGTTCCCTTTCTTCTTTCAGCATCCGCAGCAGTTTCAAGACGCTTGGCAATCTCTGCCATCCTCTCTTCTTCTCCCGCGTGTACCAACTCCATCAATTGTGCAGACTTGCTACCAGCGCAGCACACATGTCTAACACTGTCATTCCCGGGCGGACGTCAAGTACCAGCGGAGGATCATGCTCACTACCTCTTGACGGCTGATGTTTCCAACTGCTGTTTCCGCAC
>NW_001813977.1:1367122-1377523 GCF_000149585.1 Histoplasma mississippiense
GGGAAGGGTAAAGGGATGCCGCAAGCACTGTTTTTGACATTTTAGGACAGGAATATGAAAAGGGCAATTCTCTTCGCATCTTTGCGACCTTTGATCAAGGGCTTGAAGTCAGTATAACGAGTACCAATAAAAACATGATATATTCAGAAGCATCCTGGAGTCTACAGAATATATTCATATATGTTCCCACAATGTCTCCTGTAATCATTACTAATAAACTAGTGTCCATTTGGAGATTCTGGGAGAAAACCCCACCATTTTCCCTGCGTCTCTGGTAACATTAAGAAGTTTGTGACAGTAACTCCTGTATCTATTTCGATTGAGGTTTTTGAGGGGTCTCCATTCATGTTGGAGTTGACGACGATTCCAATCAGTCCTATCATTCTTGGTCTCGGCTTGGAAATTTCCTCATATCACAAAGCCGAGACGTTGGACAACCTGCAAGCCCCACGAGCCGCCGCACGCGGTCCAAAACGCAGGAGTGGGCGAGAAAAAGAAAACATCTTCACCAGGAAATTGCATCCATTCTTGTGCACATTGGTCGAGTGGTCAAAGATACCCGACATTTTCTCAGCCAAAACCGAAGAGACACGTTGTCCCTTCACCTGAATAATTACAATTCATGATACCTTGTCAATATGGAACAATAAATTCATGGTTCATACAAAAGGACCGACTTGGCATTCCTGAGGCTCAAAGTCTCAAGAGAGAGCACACAACTGGGGGACCAGAGCCGCAATGCAGAAGATGTGATAATTGGACCAAATCTGGAACAAGCCAAGAGCCACAAGGAACATTGGAGCTGAGCTTTTAGCGGTATTGAATCCCTGCAAACGGGACAACATGGCGCCAGAACTTGCTCAATCAGGGCCCGTCCACCTGGGGCCGAACCAATCCTGAGAAGCGACTGGTGACTGAACCAAGAATTCTTCCGTCTCAGGGCCTGATTAGGATGGGCCATTTTACCGTATACGAGATGATTGCAGGGAAAATTAGAATAATTCTTGGTGGTTCAAAGCTTTCTACCCCAGTCAGGCTTTGAATTTTCGAAGACTAATTCTTTCATGAGCTGAGCAACAATGCGGGCCACCAACTCTTCAGGGAGGTGGCTTCAAACTCAGCCTTGTCGCACCGCCAAAAAAAGACCACGCCAGACAAGAGTCTGGACGAAACAGACATGACCTCCACTTGTGTGTCCGTTGCCTGCAGATTGTGCAGCAGCCCATCACCTCGGCTGCATATCTTTTCGAAATTTGGGAAACATTCTCCGTTTCTATGTCAAGAGTGGTGGGGACTGGCTTTGCTGTCGGAATGGCAAACGAGCAGTTTGCGTATTTCCCAACCTCTCACGTTTCTTAATTTATTCAGTGCAGTCGCTCTTTAATTTTGGAGTTCTCTCGGGGCCAGCTCCATTGTGTTTCTTTGGCTGAACTACTATTATACCCTCCTCATTACACATAAATCCAGTAAAGATGGGTGACAAAATGGCTGCTCCCGCCGTGCCTGCTGGCAAGGAATGGTCTCATGGTTTTTGGTCCTGCTGCGATCCATTCAGTACATGTATGCTCAAGATTGCGCGCTTTCCTCTGAAGAGATCTAATGAAATGCTAACTTGGTTCTTGATCAGGCTTGTTGACTTACTTCTGTCCCTGCATGGTCTTTGGTAAAACTGAAGCTCGGCTGAAGGAGCCAGGAGCCACTGAGCACAGTAGTATGAATGGCATGGTAAGCAGCAATGCGCTCTGTGCTGACTATACAGCGAAGAGGAATGGAATTGAATTGTTTAGCTGACATTAAACTCCATCAAACAGTGTTGTGCTTGGGCATGCTTGGCCTACGTAGGGTGTTCATGTATCCTCACAGCACTCCAACGTAGCAAGATTCGAGATACTTATGGTATCGAGGGCTCAAGCGCGACGGACTTTTGCGCATCATTCTGCTGCCCCTGCTGCACCATTGTGCAAAATTCGAAAGAATCCGTGACGAGAACGCAGGCAAATGGAGCTTATCAATCACCACCAGCCATGCAATATCCATGAAAAGGGCGCGATGTGGGAATTGAAAGAACCAAGAAGGCAGCATTCGTGACAGGATTGCAGTTTTCGTTTAATAAGACCTCTATTGTATTGCTTTTGTTTTGCTTTGCATGCTTTTATACCTCCTGAGTAATTATTTATTGTCTATTTCCACTTAATCCCTCTCGCTTCTACAAGAACTGGATGATCCTGGAATGGCCCATGTCTGCCGATTCTTACATAGATACCTGCTTCACTTGGCGCAACCATTTACTTATTTACTTCCAGAATTTGACAGGCTAATACGATTATTTAGCTATTTATTTATTTATTTATTTATTTATTCTTTTATTTCATTATTTATTATTTTATTTTGTTATGAATTTTACGACTGTTTTCTAACCCAACTCACAGGGGTGGATTCGGAAACTTGCGCTTGATCCCCTCCCCCTCCCCCAACCCCAGAAATCCTGCTCCTCCAATTAACTCGGATGACCCCCGAATCATCAAGAATTTACTCTGTCCTTCCATAGGTCAGATTATCTATGAAGAGTTACAAATCACGGGCTTACATAGAACAGTTTGTGAGGTGCATGGGAGCCCTAGAGTCCCGCATAGTATGTACAGTACATATATCAGACTCCCCACAACAGTTACCTAGGCTTGCTAGGCAACCCTATGTTGGCTGATGCCGGGGTGTTGTCCTTGTTGACCCCACTCTCCCGGCTCCGGTCGTAACCGGTGGAACCCTGGGACCGACCAGCCCCAACCCGCGAGATTGATAAGAATATGGTACCCCTATTTATTTTTATACATACGCCCTATCTTACTCGAAAACACACCTGGACACCTTTTTCATAGTGGATTTGTTTAAGATTTTAGTTTACATCGAAAATTTTGCAATTCTCTTCCCAGCTGAACACCATGCCTCCTCCATCAGCTACAGGTACAGAAACGGCAAGCTCTAGTTCCGCTGCCGTGCAAGTTAACGCGCAAGTGATGCCCCCTTTCCCTCGACCTCCGGTTTTCAAAGACAAGTATAAAGAACGACAATATCTGAAAGGGAGATTAGCTGCTGCCTTTCGAATCTTCGGAAAGTATGGCTTTGACGAGGGTGTTGCCGGCCATATTACGCTCCGGGACCCTGTCGATCCCACAACATTCTGGGTGAACCCCTTTGGTGTCGCCTTCTCTCTCATCAACGCCTCCGACCTTATTCAGGTTGGCCATGACGGAAGGGTGATTGACGGCGGGAAGGTCCGTCTACTGAATACGGCAGCATATATGATCCATGCCGCAGTGCATAACGCGCGGCCAGATGTGGTTTGCGCTGCACACAGCCATAGTATCTATGGACGCACATTTTGTGCTCTTGGGAAAGTCGTTGGATATGACGACCCAAGACTCCTGTGCCTTCTACAATGTGCGTTCCTTTCTATCTTCTCCACTTCATCCTTATCTCTATTCCCCTTCAAAATCGATCGAGGCTATAACCCTGTTTTAAAATTTACTCATTATTCTCACATACCTCCTGTTTGTCTCGTGATATCTTCCTCTGGTCAGAAAAATAAATGGCAGCATCTCGTTCTCCGCGCCCGCACCATGCGGCAAAATATAAACTAACTTTGAATATGTTCCTTGACACCTTTTAGGATCTCGCTATCTATAAACAATTCAAAGGCGTCGTCCTTGCTAAAGAGGAGGGTGAAAACATCGCAAGCACGCTAGGCAACAAAAAGGCCGCCCTTCTGCAAAATCACGGTCTTTTGACTGTGGGCAAAACGATTGAGGAGGCGGTATTCTGGTTCATCTCTCTGGAGAGATGCTGCCAATCCCAATTGATGGCGGATGCCGCAGCAGCGGGTCGCGGCAGTGTGACCGTGAAAATCGAAGATGAGGATGCGCTCTTTACCTATAAAACCATTGGCACTCCTGGAGCAGGCTACTTTAATGCGAAACCCCTGTTCGATGTCATCCATAAGGAAACAAATGGAGAGTATTTGCAATAAACGGTGTCCCCGTATCAGAGGGGGGAAAATTGCAGTGCACTTGGATGGCACCAATGGCGATGGATGGCCTATTTGGGGATTGAATGGGTGAACCTCGGTCAAGGCAGACCTATGAGTATAGATGGACCTATGAGCAATGTTTCTAGCACGCAGTTATGAATGTGAATGTTGATGTTACGATTATGGATTAAGAGTGGTGTGGGCACTCGGGGATGTGAAGCTACAGTTAGCTAACGATCCGTTACATGTTGGGTATATTCGTAACACAAATCTTTGTGCCATGGCAATAGCTACGGAATTTAATATTGTATTGAATAGTATTAGGCCACTAGGGCAAAAGAGCTCAATCACCACCAGCGCCGTGGTGGTCCACTATAGAGGGTACGAATCACCCAATCCAATCCCCCCAACAAATAGTTCATATCTTGAATGTGTGCGCTTTGTTAGCCCAATGTTTATCACGTGAATATGAGGTGCCAACCTTCCCAGAAGCACAGACCACATCAATCCACTGAAATTTTCATTCTCGGAGTTTTGTTTTTCCTTCTACAAGAAAAAAAAGTTTTGATAAAATTAATCTTCCTATTCCAACATCTCCTTTTCCATCCTCTAACCCTCTTCATCCGTTGCATTTTTAACTTCCTCTTGCCGAGAGGGGTGTGTTTTCCTACTCTTCTTGTTTAATTTTTGTTGAAATATTTTTCATCTGTTTTAACCCTCTCTTTAGTCTCTTCAGTGAACTGAGCCTTCAGAATGCTTGGTTCCGTTCGTCGAGGAAATGTCCTCGCACGCACTCTACGAACGTGCATTGCGCGCCCGATTAGAATCCAGTCAGGCATCCAGCAATCAATAAACACATTCCGGATATCTCAACAAACGTCTTTCTTCCCGACGAGAGCTTTCCATGCATATCCGGCCCTCAGGTCTTCCCAAGCAGCCAGCGCCGTGAAGGAAGTCGAAGAACCACCAGCTGAGCTCACTCAGTTTTCCGAACTAGCTTCCAATGGTTTGGTCAGCGACAATATCATTCGCGTTCTCACCAATAAGATGAATATTACAACTATGACAGATGTACAGAGGATGACGATCAATGCTACGCTAAATGGTTCTGATGTGTAAGTAAAGCTATTCTTACGATTTTGGTTTCCATTCAATTTGTCTGATATTTCCATTGTAGTCTCGCCCAAGCGAAAACTGGTACCGGAAAAACCCTTGCTTTCCTCCTTCCAGTTATCCAAAATATCCTTAAAGATCAGCACCTCGCCCAGCGCCCAAGGTTTTCTCGTAACCAAACCGACGCATCAGACATCCGTGCCATAATCATTTCCCCCACTCGTGAACTTGCCGAACAAATTGCTGTCGAAGCAAGGAAACTCGTGTCAAATACAAGCATCATTGTCCAAACAGCTGTGGGAGGGACAAAGAAGCGTGAAGGTTTGATGCGGATTCAGCGTGATGGGTGCCATATCCTGGTTGGCACCCCTGGCCGCCTTATCGACATATTCTCTGACCCAAACAGCGGTGTTGCTGCCCCGAAATTGAGTGCGTTAGTTCTCGATGAAGCGGATCGTCTGCTTGATATTGGCTTCGCTCCTGACATCCAAGAACTTCAAACCTTTCTTCCCCATCGCCGAGACGTTGACCGACAAACTCTTATGTTTTCCGCTACTGTCCCGCGAGAGGTGATGTCCATGGTTCGCCAGACTATGAAGCGCGATTTCGCTTTTGTCAAGACTGTTCAAGAGGATGAAATTCCGACTCACCTGACCGTTCCTCAAAAGGCCATTTTCCTCCGAGGCATGGAAAATCAACTGCCAGCCATTTTTGAGCTAGCGAAACAGGGCATCGAGAAACATCGAAGCGATCCTGCGAATAATATGCCCTTCAAAGCGATTGTCTATTTCAATTCTACCGCCGAGGTGACTTTGGCAAAGCAAGCCTTTGCAGCGATGAGATCAAGCGCCTCTTCGTTCTCTCATCCACTGCCTGATACTCAGTCCTATGAAATGCATTCTCGCCTGACTCAAGACCAGAGGACAAGATTTTCAAACATGTTCCGTAGCTCCAAATCTGCTATTCTTTTCTCTTCCGATGTTACCGCACGGGGAATGGACTTCCCTGATGTCACCCATGTGATCCAGATAGGAATCCCACGGGATAGGGAAACATATATTCATCGCCTCGGACGGACAGCTCGCGCCAACAAGAAGGGAGAGGGCTGGCTCTTCACTTTGGATCTTGACAGCGGCAATCTAAGGCGAACCCTTAGAGACCTCCCAATCCAAATTGACGATTCCAGTCTTCTCACTGCAGCAGCTGACATGACCACGGACATTGGCCACCCACCTTGGGTCTCCGATATATTTTCCCAGGTGAAAAGCGGCTTCAAAACGGTTTCGATCAAGGACAAATCTGCAGCCTATGCCGCATATTTGGGCGTAATGAGCCATATTAGAGATAAATTCGAGGTTGTTCGCCTTATCAACCAACTCTCGACTCATGGCTGGGGTTTGCGGGAACCCCCTGCTTTCTCCGCAACGACGGCTTATAAACTCGGGTATAAGGGCGTCCCAGGTCTGAATACCAAGAATCCTTATGAGAATGAGGACGCTCGCGAATCCTCTGGGTCTCGCGGTTCCTATGGGTCTATTAACTCCTACGGCTCTCGTGGCTATGGTTCTCGTGATAATTTTACTCCCCGAACGCCTTACGGCTCTCGTGGTTCCTCTGGCGGCCGTGGTAGTTCGTATGGCGGCGGCATTCGAGGTTCTCGTGACTCTAATTACAGATCTGGGAGCGGGCGCGACTCTTTTAATTCCAGAACAAACCGTGGTAATCCGTTCGACTTCGACTTTTGAGTCAATTACGAGTCCAGGCGTCCAGGGCACAAAGCTGTTATTAACTCTCTAGTTTCCCATTCAACGCTGCTCGCATCACATCCTGACGCATTAATTAAAAATGCACGATGCGTGATTTGGATGTATTCTGAAATACAATTATCCAAACTTTCTTCATTTTCTTTTCCCGCACTGGCATGGCGCAGAGTTTGGCGTCGGACCATTCCTCTTCCTCTCTCGCTCGCGACGATCATAGACATAGGGCACTGCATGTTTATTTCCTGGTGTTCCTCCTTTTTGTTCACGTTAAAGCTTATCGGGATTTTTCACTTTTGTCCTCCACGATTGGGAAGACGTTTCCTTTTTCCTTCTTCCATTTTTATACCGGTGTTATAGGTTGAAAAGGTGTTGTTCGTCTTCTTTTCTCTATCGACTGAGGGTGCCATGTATTTCCCATTCACAGATTCGTTTCTTCAATCTGTGTTAATTACATCTGTTGCAACCGATTTATTTATCCTAAATCTCTTCTCCCCTTTTCTTCATGACTGTACAGTAGTGGCTCCTGCCTTGTGTATCTTTTGTCCTCCATCCCGCGTTTATTCAACTCATAATTTTCTATTCCTTTGTTATCTGTGTTACCGAGAAAACAATCCTCTCGTTATGAAATTAATCCTTTGCTTTTAACTACTCGATTCATCTGACAGCGCACTTTTCAAGTGTAGGTTTTCACAAATGCTTTCGGTGGGCCATAGATGATACATTTCGTATCGTTGGGATTGCCACTGTGATGTTTCTCGGCAAGACAACGCCAAAATCTACGCCTTTATTAGCTATAGAAAAGCAGTTCATCTTCATTTATCTGTCCAAATCATTCTTGCTCATTCATCTATTACGACTTCACAAAAGGGGCATTGAACAATAATAGCATCTGGGGGGCTGGCCACCGATCGAATTCGGTTGGGAAATAAAACTGGGAAAAGCCCGGCATCATGCTACCGAGGGAAAGTCAAAGAACGTTTTGCTCGGAAAAAGCTTCATTGTTTCATTGTTCCAGCTCGACAGTGTCAAGCCAGTTCTCGGGGGCGAGATTCCAGGATGCGAACCCTGAATGTCTCGGGCGCTGTGGCTTTCAACCAAGGCAGCGGCTGCTCTTGGCGAGCCAGAGAGACTTGTAAGCGCTGTCGTCGACGTCGAACTACTCCTGCGCAACCACGTAAAGCTTCAGCTCAACACCCATTCACACGACTGGCAACGTCACTCTCCGGGCGGCTACGGAAACAATAATAGGTACAAAGTGACTGCCGGTATCTGCATTGTCTATCTATCCCCTGTGTTATTAATAGAATAAATATAGTTTACTCTTGATTTATAACTATGTTGCAGCGCTCTTTTTCTTTGACCACTGTTGGGTCGTATCCTTTCTTTGCTCGTCAAGAGCTATTACAACTCCAATTTTTTGCGTAGTGAGGGATTGTCTTGTCAAAATTCTGCCTGGCGCAGCCTTATTTGGTATTTGTTACCTCTTCTCCCGGCCGCATTCAGGCCTGCGATGCCACTCCTAGCTAAAGATAGGAATGGCAACTTTGAACCACCCTTTTCAAGCACGGCTTGAACAACTAGCACCAGATGCCGTCATTAAATTGAACGTGGCATGTCCCAGGCTCGTTAGGGAATATGTGTCATTCGCGCGTGAAGGCGACGAGGGGATAGCCGAGAGTCTTCTGAAACAGAAACGCCAGGAAACTTTTGCATCCAAGTCGCATATTTTTCGTCGGCAACCTAGCAAACGCGCTTTTAGCAACCACGAAATTCACGCCGTCATAGAGCAGCTAGTTCGAACAGATGGCTCCCTTGGGGTCCTCGATTACCTCCTGACAAAAAGCAACGATGCAAAACTCGAGAAGCACCTCTTCAAACAGCAGCGGCAGCATGTGACCAAGAGCGATATTGGCTCCCTTCTAATATGGGCGGCGCGAATGCAGCATCCATCTATGGTGTATCTTTTGAGTCTACATTCCGACGAGACTGGGTTAAATGAAGCCTTGGACGTTGTTGTGTCGGGACGTCACATGGAGTGTACGAAAACCCTGCTTCAGAATGGGGGGGACGCCAACTTTTGCCAGCAAGCATTCCTGGCAGCAGTGGCACGCGGAGACACACCACTGGTCGAGTTACTCCTAAGTGCTGAAAAACGAATAGCGGCTTCTTGCCTTGATCAGGCGTTACCTAGCGCTGTTGCTGTCGGACGCTTCGATCTGGTTTCAGCGCTGCTGAAAAGCGGAGCAGATGGCAATGTGCCTGGGGCCCTGGAAAGTGCAGTTCGCGCACGGAGTAGGGATATTGTTATTGCATTTATTTTGGCAGATCATCCGCCCTCGAAGACATCTCTTGATCGCGCTGTCGAAGTCGCCTTTGATGAAATTGAATCCGGTTCTGATCTCCAAAGAACGCTCATTGAGATCATTCTCTGTGGCGGCGCGAATGGAGAAGCGGTCCCCAAAATCCTCTTCAAAGCTGTTGAGCGGAATGACGAGAAACTTGTCTCCTTGCTTGTCACGTACGGTGCTTCTGTGACGTACAATTCGGCCGAAGCTATCATTCATGCAATTAAAATGGGAAATACCAACTTACTGGCGAGTTTATTCAGCGCTCGTATCGATGGACAATATGCCTCTCATATTTTAACAATGCTCCCTAAAATTGCCTCGAGTATTCCACCCTCGAAGCAGTTGGCAATTATTTCCACACTGGTGGAGCGAGGAGCTTGTGGATACGCGCTTCATCCCTGTTTGGTGGATGCAGTTCAGCGAAATTACTATACTATTGTCGAATATCTTGTGCAAAAACATGCCTCCGTCGATTATGATAACGCTGAAGCTCTTCGTTGCGCAGTTTCTTCTGTTTCTTTACCGCTATTCGAGCTGCTTCTCAAGGGCTGCCCTTCGAAGGAGTCTTTGGAACTTTGCTTTCCCTTATTAGAAGCTGTCCCTTCTAAACCTCGTCTGATCATGGCAGGACGCCTGTTGGCAGCTGGCGCGAAGGGCGTCGAAGTGGAAAATGCCTTGATCAAAGCAGTAATGTCTGATTTTACGATGGAAAAGATGCCCCTTATTTACGAGTTTGTGCGGCACGGAACCGATGTGAATGTTCACGCAGGGAAATGTTTCCGGGAATCTGCGGCTGCAGGCGATATCGATGCTTTAAAGTTACTCTTAAAAGGAGTTCCTTCGCCTGCTTCACTTGCCCAGGGAATTATTCCTGCCCTTAACTTACCGAACTCCGATCTCCGATTCGCTATACTGGATCTGCTTGTTTCCGCCGGTGCGCGTGGCCCTCCTGTCGACGAAGGCCTCCTATATGTGATTAATGACAAACCTGTAGATATACCCTTACTGCAGCTGCTGCTTGATAAAGGCATTGCTGACGTCAATGCCAACAATGGGAAGTCGATAGAACTGGCAACCAAACAGGGAAATTCTGATCTCCTTCAACTGCATCGTATCATACAACCCAAGCCACTCGAGCTTAAATACTGCCGAA
>NW_001813977.1:1377623-1433225 GCF_000149585.1 Histoplasma mississippiense
GCCTTTCGCATAGCTCTTAATCTCCAGGATTGCTCACTTCAGTACGATATCTGTCACAGGCTCCTTGCAGCTGGCATCAAAGGCGAGACACTCGACTCTGGTCTCATAACTGCACAAAGACAGCCCTGGAGTCATCCATCGCTCATGGAGTTGCTTCTAAAATTTGGCGCTAATGTGAACTTCAAAAACGGTGCCGTGGTTCGAAAAGCGATCAAAAACTCCGATGACAAACAGCTCAAGATTCTGGTTTCTAACGCGCCGTCGACAGACACCTTGGGTGTGGCTTTGGACGTGTTGCTGAAAACGAATACAAGCACCAAAAACCAAATGGCAGCAATCCTGCTGGATGCTGGTCGCGACCGAATGCCAAAAATAATAAACGAGTTTTTGGCTGAGGCAGTGAGACTGAAGTCTGACACGTCCCTCGTGAAGTTGATTTTGGGATTTGGTGCCTCTATTAATGATGGAGATGGACAAGCTCTTGCCTTGTCTATTGAAACCTGCTCGTTTGATATTATGACGATCCTTCTAGAACACGGCGTCGCCAATGAGTCATTAGAAACGGGTTTTAGCTCCGCATGGGCCCTTCAGGGTGCTGAGCGATTCCAATATACTTCCAGGATTCTCCAGGCAGGTTATGATGGACCGCATATTCATAGGGCTCTTGTTGAAACAGTAAAAGAGTCTGTTGTTGACACTGAGACTTTGAAGTTGTTACTCAATCATGGTGCTTCGGTTCATTGCTCTAACAACCTACCTCTCCTTCACGCTGCTATGTCGATGGATGCAGCTACCTTAAAACTATTACTGGAGGCCGTTTCCGATCGGGGCGCTATTAATGATGTTTTTTCACAAATGACTTCAGCAGGCAATACTTGGCTGTCCCCCGCCGGTCTACTGGTAATCAAGCAGCTTCTAGAAAACGGAGCTTGCGGCGAAGTGATTGATTCCGCCTTGGCAGTCTCTGTCGAAAGCTTCGGTATTATCGCCGATGCTACAGATGCTGTAGATCTCTTCATTCGATTCGGGGCGAATGCTGATTATGACAACGGTCGAGCTCTCAATATAGCTGTTGCAAAAAATAGCCCAGTGCTTGTGCGCAGGCTTTTAGGATCTGTTAAATCAACAGTCAATCTTCTTGCAGCATTTTCTGCTATCCTTTCATCAAACTTACCAGAAGACACAACCCTTGAATTAATCAAAATATTTACTCAGATTCCCGGAGGCATTCCAGATTTAAATAGCTACATGTATGATGAGGATGGAACACAGCGGGAACCAGTCACATTCGCAGCGTTAAGAAAGTGGCCGCGTGGAACCAAAATTCTTGAAGCTTTGTTGAAGGCTGATATTCTTGTTGACCAAACCATCCCATATGTCATTGAGTCTAAAGAAGGGTACGAGCAGGTTTCCCTCCTTCTATGGGCTTTTCTTCAGCCACAACAAAAAATCAGTCCTTATGTTATTGATTGCCTGCTGAGGAATGGAGGTAGGTGTGGAAATTTTTTTCGCTTGGGTTTCTAAATTACCATTTCTAACAACTTTTCTTGTAGCAAACCCGAACTTCCAATCCACTGGATCTCACCAAACTCCCTTGCTGGTTGCAACAATGGAGAGAACACCAGATATAGTGCACACACTCATCCAACATGGTGCAGATGTTTCAATATGTGACATATATGGACGTACCCCACTTTTATACGCCAGTAAACGCGGCCAAGTAGCAACCTTGCGCCACTTGCTAAACGCAAATCCTGGCGTTGATGATGGCAGCATTCATGAAGCTGCGCGTGAATTGCACTTTGATGCTGTCAAATTACTCCTTGATTATGGCCATGATCCTAATTTCCCTTCAATGGCTCACGACGGCCGGAGTGCATTAGGAGAACTGTGTCTCAATGCAGCAGCAGATTCGGCGACGTCGTTTGGTAAACTCAGGCAGACGATTGATATTCTCGTGGCGGGAAAAGCCGAACTCATTTCTGATAGAGGCCGCAAGCCACTTTTGATTCATGCCTTGGATAACCCAACCGGCTGCACGAATGTTACAAAGGCACTCCTCGCGGGGGGCCTTTGGAGGCGTGTTAATGACGAGAAAAACCTCTACTCTCAGGACGGTTTCGTGTTCTCCCCTACAATGTACCTTACCAAGGGTTTGCAGAATAGTTCCAAAGAATATGTCCCGGACCTTCTACATATCCTCAAGGCCAACGGATGCAAAGACGTTTTCTACAAACAGGAAGGTCCTCAACCACCAGACATGGTCGGGGCGCCACAAGACATCCTCGAAGAGGAAAGGAGGCGAAAAGCACGAGAACGCCGCCTAGAGGAACAAGAAGAAGAACACCAACTAGCCCTGAAGCGCGAAATGGAAGTTGCGGAACAGCAAAATCTCGTTATGAAAAAGGCCCATACTCTTCGGATCCAGCAAGATCGCGAGGTAGCCGAAAACCGTGACGCAGCCACGGCCAACTCGGCCGCGCTACAACTGCGCCTAGAAGCCACCACAGCTGCACAACGCCAAGGGATAGCAGACCAGCAGCGACATGCAGATCTCCAGCAACAACGAGCCCTCAACCAAATTCGGCTCGAAGCCACAAAGGAGGAAGGTAGACTACAGATTGAATTCCAAAAAACATCTGCAGCAATCCAACAGAATGTTTTTGACGGACGAGTGCAGGCGGAGTCCCGCAGGCTAAAGGAGCTGGAGACTGCGAATGAGCGACAGTATAAGCGGGATACTGAGCTGCTGTCACGCCAGGAGCGTGCTATGGCTAGTCGAAAAGCAATGATGGCAGATGCTAGGGGGTTCGCGTTACCTGCTATTAACGAGCCACAGCGAAGGATTGGACAGGGCGACTTGAGTCCGGATTGAGCGGAAAGCTGTTTTTCTACTTTTGAATATCTTCGTCGAATTTACCTTTTTTTTTTTTTTTTTTTTTTTCATCGTCCATTTCTTTTCTGATCCCCTTTCAAAATTTGCTGATATTGACTTCTATTGCCAATGTATGGAACTTAAGAAAGCTCCACAGATTATTTTCATGATACTACCTGTCCCCATTTGGCATATATATATAAATCCCCAATCTAAATTTATTTAGCATGGTGATTCCTTTCCCTGTTTTTTAAGATCTACTCGAAAACCCTATAGTTGCTCTAAGCTATTTCTCTATATAGCAAGATGTGGAAAGACTTCCGGAGGTGACAACAGGAAGAAAGGAAAACAAAGGGAAAATCTCTTCTGCGCACAAACAAATGTAAAAAGGAAAGGTGGGGAGAAATTTTCGACGCCACGCATTCGAGAAATGTTGTCATAATCAGAACAGAAAATTGAAAAGGAATAAATAAATATACTGAAGAAAAACAAAAGCACTCAGACGAAAGTAAAGAAAACACAAGATCATCTATCTATATGGATAAGAGTATGAAACATTCGCATTACCCATCAAAATGAGCTCATAATAACGAACAAAGGAGATGTAACAGAAAAAAAAAAAAAAAAAAAAAAAAAAAAAAGGCACGGAGCAGGAAACTGGAGTAAAAATTCCTAGGAATGGTACACGCATGTAAGTATTATACAGAGGTATGTGATTTATACCTCACGTTCGATCATATGCGTCCTCGCCGGACCAGTTCCAATCCACTTAATCGGCACACCGCCCATCTCCCGCTCGATGAACTGGATATAACGCTGCGCATTCGCCGGCAGATCCTCCCACCTTATAATGCCCATCGTAGTCGACTTCCACCCGGGGAAGGTCACATACTCCACCTCAACCTTATCCAGAACACCGGGCAGCGCAGGGAACGACTCCAACCGCTTCCCATCCAGCTTATACGCGACTGCAACCTTGATCTCATCGAAGTCATCCAAGATATCCAGCTTGGTTAAGTTGATGGAGGTGTAGTGGTTGATTGAATTACTGTAGCGACACATGACCATGTCGAGCCAGCCGCAGCGACGTCGTCGGCCGGTTGTGACGCCGAATTCACGCCCGATCGTCTGCATCTTTTCGCCGATGGCGTTGTTCTGTTCCGTAGGGAAGGGGCCGGATCCTACGCGGGTGCTGTAGGCTTTTACGACGCCGATGATGGATCTTATGGAGGTTGGGTTGAGGGTTAGGCCCTGGATGGCGCCCCCGACGCCGGTGCAGGAGGAGGTTACATAGGGGTAGGTGCCATGATCGATGTCGAGCATGAGGGCGTTTGCGCCCTCGACTAGGATGGAAGGGGAGGAGCGGTATTTTTCCAAAAAGGTCATTTGATCGACGACGTAGGGTTGGAGTTTTGTGCGGTATTCCTTGTTGAATGGGAAATCTCCAGGTCAGTACCTTTTATTCAGAACTTTGTCTGCCGGCCTTGATCCGGAACTGGGAAAGGGGAATGCACATACATTGAACCTCCCGATCTCCTCTTCAAGGTCGTAATTCAGCTCTCCAAACCGCGCTCGGTATCCCGCTTCCAGTTTCCGTAGATTGTCCTCCACCACGCCCTCCTCCAGGACCTCTCCGATCCTCACTCCTCGTCTGGACGCCTTATCGCTATAGCAAGGCCCAATCCCTTTCCCCGTAGTCCCGACCTTCTTCCCTGCCAAACTCGCCTCTTCCAGCCCATCGACAACAGAATGCAGGTCAAAGCAGACCTGCGCCCGATCGCTGATGAATATTCGCTTATGGGCGTCCTTGAGGCCCTTGGCTTTGAGCGCATCTAGCTCCTTGAAGAAACTGGGAAGGTGCACGACGGTTCCGGTACCAATGAGGTTGACGCAGTCGGGGGCGATGAGGCCGGAGGGAAGGATGTGGAAGTCATAGGTTATATTATCATGAACGATTGTGTGGCCCGCATCTGCAGATCGAATGGAGCGGGGATTGGTGAGTCATTCATTTATCCATTGTTTCCGCCATCTCTTATATCGGTCCGGTTCAATGTGAAGGAGAGGCAGGAGAAAGGACTGCAAAACTCACTGTGTCCACCAGCTGCTCGACAACAAAGTGCAGCAGATTGAGAGAGAAGATCTGTGATTTTTCCTTTGCCTGGGTTTTTTAAAATACAAGATTCTTGGTGTTAGTTTTCATTGCGAACAATTGCTTAGGCTGACTGACAGATTTGATAGAACAAACAACAACGTTGGACAAGTGTTTGCCTTGGACTAACCTTCATCACCAAACTGCGCGCCTAAAACAATGGTGACCATCTTCCTGTCTCTTATCTCTTCCTTTTTACTATCCCGCGCGATCCCAGCAAAACGAGTCTACTTTTTCCAATTGAGATTGAATAAGCTGAATGAGAATTCTATGACCAGTTCATCCACTCAAATTAATTGAGAGCATAGTAGTTTCGCAAGCAATAAATGAAATATGGCTGGTTGAATACCGAAGGGAAACAGCAATGGATCAGTCCCGGTGCAAAAATATTTGGAGTTTGTAGCCGAATTTAGATTTGATGGCGGGGCAAATGTGGCATGCTTGAGAGACCATTGTTCTTCTTATTATGCAATCTGGTCCTTACGGAGTTAAAAACCATTTCTTTCTCATGAAAAAGAAATGAAGAAAAGAAATGAAATTGAAAAGGAAAAAAAAAAAAAAATAAATAAATAAATAAAAAAAATAAAAAATAAAATAAAATAAAATAAAATTTCAGCGAGGGGCAAGGTCAAGTTAGGGCTTAGGGCTGCACTTAGGGCTAATGGTTCCTAAAGCGGAAATCAGAACATTATCAATGTCAGGTCAGATAGTACAGAGGAATTGGTATCGTGATACAAATATACAGAAACACATAATTACACCTCATGGGTAAAAATAGTTCACGTAAGAAGCAACATACAGAAAAAAAGAGAATAAGAAAGTGAAGGGCAAGCAACCCAGCAAAGCATCGGGGGTATAGCTGCGCATAAGCATGGGGAATATGGATCTCACTAAAGAGAAGAAAAAAGAACTCCTGCTTCCAATCGTACAGTCCAATCCTGTTATGAACGTCGTGATGGTAAATGCCTCTCCTCCCTATATCGTCGGTTATACGTTATCTCCTCTCCCAGCCCTCCCCAAGTAAACCATGAGTATATTCCTTCAATACAAGTCGGTACCAGATTGCCCTATGATATGTACAGATTTCGTACATATCCCAAATCCCGACACTTGCCTATTCCCATTACAGAAAGTGTATATCCACGAAAGCAAACGAGGAGACAAAAAGAAATGTATAGAGAGCCAGAACTATCCAACAACCCCCCCAGCTGACATGCGCCGGTGCCGGGTTCCGCCCCTCATGAACCTTCGTGTCGCATCCAGCGTCTCCAAACATGTCAAGTGGCGTTCCCACGCAACCTCCCAATGTTGCCTTACGACAAAATCCTCCTTGACACCTCGCATGTATGCATTAAACCCCCCCTTGGCGCTCCCAGCAACCAGCTGCTCATCGTCGGCGTCGTTGTCATCATCGCCATCTTGTACAGCGCCATCATTATCCACGGTCGTTTTGTTGGCCTTCTTCCCTGTTGAATCAACCCCGTCGTTAATACGTAACCGTGCCGAGTCACCGACTGCCCTGGCCCAATTGGGCGCAAGCCCCGTCTCGACCGTCTGCTGCCTTGCGTTGAAGTGACCGAGCATGGTACGGTTGAATACGTTCCAGTCGTGCATGTATGCGTTGATTTCAGCCACGTAACGTTCCCACTTTAACTGTACCTCAGCCTTGTGGGGGTGGTCTGCTGCTACGAAATTCGGCGCCGGAGGAACTCTTGGGGGTTTTGGAAGTGCGAGGTCTTGTGGACGGATAGTTAGTCGAGATCCACTGCTGTCGTTTGGTCTAGATTCGAACGGGAGCGTGCTGCTAAGATCATTGAGGTCGTTAATGCCGGTGCTATTGGTTGGTGTGAATGGCGCAACGTTGGCGAGATGTTTTAGGTTCAGGGTATTGTTGGATAGGGGAGGAGATGGCGCGGGTTTTGTTGTGCCTGCAGTGGGATGTTTGACTGTTGTGTCTATTTTTGTATTTGGTGCTGTAGGATGTTGACGTTGCGGTTTGCTCGCCGGGAGCTCCTCATCAATATCCATTGCTTCAACACCTTCAGGAGGAACTGATTTGGGTTCATCGGTGTTTCCAGGAGATAACGTCGATTCAGCCTCCTCTGATTCTGTCGTGACCGAGACTGGTTTGGGTATTGTTTGCTTCCGCCTCATGACTGGTTTCGGTTGCTTTGGCGGACTTTTCTGTCGGGTTGGATTATGGGGAGGTAGTTCATTATGGGGAATAGACCAAATATCGGCTTTCAGAACTTCCTCCTTCCATTTGTCGACTGAGAATCCAGATTCCGTAAAATGGGACGACTTCTTGGAATCATCTCTTTGGTTCTGATTCGTACTCCCAGGTGGTGGGAAGGGTCGAGGATGTGTCGTAGAATTTGGCCTGCTTATACTCTTGCTGCGAGCGCGGGACGGTTTGGGTTGAAAGGGAGGCTCTCTAGAAGGTTTCGGCGCGAAGAATTCGGTTGCATGCTGAAATTTGCCGCTCCAATCCGCGGCGGAGAAGGTAACGTCGATACTTTCATGACTTCTGCTCTTGGGTTTACCGTTGAGAGGTATGTTATTGTTTGCAAACGGGCCAAAACTGGGAATTGTAACTGGGTCAGCTTTCATCCTTGTCTGCTTATTCTGGGTTGAATCCAGTGGGTTCATCTGAAGTTGAGGTCCGTCATGCGCTATCTCATCTGTAATCGGGAACCCAAAACTTTGGTCCCGATCTTCTTTTCTCCAATTTGGAAGTTTAGAAAGCTGGGGTAGGATGCTAGACGGATAAGCCCAAAGTGGGAATGATTGCTCAGGGGTATCAGAGGGGGTGGTCGATGAAGTGAAACCCCATCTTTCTGACCACTCGCGAATGAAAGACTTA
This sequence comes from Histoplasma mississippiense, assembly GCF_000149585.1. NCBI lineage: Eukaryota > Fungi > Ascomycota > Eurotiomycetes > Onygenales > Ajellomycetaceae > Histoplasma > Histoplasma mississippiense. The sequence goes on from NW_001813977.1 coordinate 1,385,511, forward strand.
GGAGATGGGCCATACATATTATTGGAATTCTCAGTCTTATGTGACTTCCTTAAATTTTCAGAAGGGTTTCCAGTCGCGTGATTCGGTGGGTTATTGGCAGAAGTAGGGGCCTGCTGTGGATGGTCTTTCGCAGCCGGAGCATATCCGTGGGAGGCATGAGGGTTAAATCCCACGTTGTTTGGGTGGTGTCCTTGAGGTTTCTCAAAGTCAGTATCCGAATGCCATCGCACCCGCAGGTTCTGTCTGGGAGCTATATTCGGCGACATATGGGGTTCAGAAAAGAGCCAAGATGCTCTATGGGTTGCCCAGCCCAAAGGCTCCTTACCGGAATCAGTTTCCATAGTCATAGGGTCTGTTTTCGCAAACATCCTACTCCGTGGAGTCCGTTTCGGTCTGGACGATATATCAACCTCCTCCGAATCGCTTGGTGACGGAGAAGACGAAATGGTCCGGTTGCGGTTCGGTTTCAGCTTCGGGCTGGCACTGTGATGTCTTCCACGATTAGGTCGGGGAGAGGTCGGACTTGGCGGGTTGGTACGGGGCCGAGAATCAGATTCAGTAAAAGGCGAATTCCTAGAACTAGAAGATCGCCCGACTCCCGCACTCGACACATATGTTTTCTCCCCACCGGCAGTTGCATATTTACTGCTAGTTCTCTGGAGATTTGGAATGGTATTATTATCATTTGTCGATTCTTCCTGACGCGGCCACTTCTTTGCCGTCGGGGGAGGCGCGGGCTCAAATTGAGACTGAAAATAAGAAGTCCGGTCCCTATTATAACTGGTGTAGGCTGACGTATTCTGCGCCATTGGCTCATCTCCCCCTGGAGTTCCGGGAGCAAATCCTTGTCTCTTCTTTGCTTGTGCACGTTGCGGAGATGCCTTTGGGACATTGAAAAATGCCTCATATGCGGATTGAGGGCGCTGAGAGGGTCGCGGAGTTGATCCCGATTGGTTTGATCGGCCTGTCCTTGGATCGAACCCTGACCATCCACCTATGTTGACGTTCGGTTTCATTTCCTTAAATCCACGGAATGCATCCGCCCTGGTTCGCGTATCCTCGTAGATCTTGTCCCATTTTTGCGAAGTTGCTTTCGCGTAACTTGTGTATTTCTGTGCTCCGGCAGAAGGAGGTGCGGGATAGGAGCCAGGGTGTGGAAAGCTTTGAGGGTGGTGTTGGCCATTTGGTTCACTAGGTCTTCGCGGCTGCGCACCAGGTGTTGGCGTTCCCCTAGATTGACCTGTAGGGTTTGGGGTGGCTCCAGTGTGGTTAGCCGGCGTGGGTGCTCGTCGAGGTTGAGGGTGGTTTGACTGTGTATTTTGCGGCCGAGGAGGTGCACTTGCTCTGGGCGGCCCATAGCACTTACCATATCCGGCCCGGAGCCTGCTCGTGTCGTATTTTAATCTCTCTTTGGGATCTATAAGGATTTCATATGCAGCTTGGATGGCCTGAAATTTGGCATTAAATTCGAGTTCTTTCCCTGGATTCCTATCCGGATGGAATTTTAAGGCTATCAGACGGTGTGGAGTTTTATTAGTAACGACCTGATAATGTAGTATAGGCGCTGTGGGGAGGGGGAATGTCCCACCTAACTTCCTGTACTTTTTTCGTATTTCATCATCTTCAGCTTTCGGGTCAAGGCCTAGATCGGCATAGTAATCCTTCTTTATGTCCGCCTTCACCATTCTCACAGTCCCATCTATATCTGACAGGCACGATAGGAGGAAGGAGTTTCCGGGTGATTGTGCTCAACTGTCTGGGTTGGACAGCAAAATGTAGGAGAGGCCGCGTTTATCATTGATCACTGGGAACAGATGTGCGCATCGTTATTTGAAGGATAACTTCCTACAGGAGCAAAATGAAATAATAGTTGAAGGATGACCACGTAGTAAACCTATTGTTTGTGATATAGAACGGGCGCCCAATCCAACACTCAAAAGATGACTAGTTATATGAAACGATGGATATAATATCGACTTTCAGTGTGCAAGACTGATTTGAATCACAATGCGAGAGGGACAATTATTGGTTGATGGCGCACAATTTGTAGCTGACCGGAAGAACCACAAGGATAATTAGCCAGTGTCATTCCGAAGCGGATAAAAGCAGACTATTCGTTTATTTTTAATTTTCCTCCACGACCAGATGGCACAGGATGCCAGCACGTCACACAAACGGAGAGATCTCCCATCGGTCCAACAACTGAGTGGTCCAGCCGACCAGGGAGCAATAAGTGAGGCAAAATAAATGGGAAGGCAGAGAGAAACAGAGCTACTGCAAAGACAGATTCAACGACGAAGACACGGGCAGGGCCAAGTGTGTGGACAAGAATTGGGCGACTTTACCGGTTGGGTTTGTCTTTTGGCACGATATCTGAGGCTGGTTGGCCTTGTCAGGTAGCAGTACTCGCAGCAAGAGCCACTCTCAGTCCAATAATGCAGAGCGTGCACGGAAGCTACTCCAGGGAGAGACGCAATGTGAGGAAGAGGAATTTTGCATCGTCCTCAGACGGTTCGGAGAAGAACTGCTGTACCTGAAGATTGCCTCGTTCCTGGGAGAGAACTGCGGGATGTGGCTGGCGGTTGGGAGAGACGACGGTTAGGAGAAGCTTTCGAGTGACACAAATCTTGATCGGCTTACTTTTGGCAGAGGTAGAAGGGTGGCTGGTGAGGGAGGATAAATGAAGATTTTGTTTATGGGATAACTAACTCTCCTCCATATGTTCCGAGGTTGTCTTTGTTGTTGATGTTTTCATTCCTTTTTTCTTCGGCGACGGGTTTCCCCAGCCCCAGATTAAGCTAGCCCTAACTAACTACTAATTTAGTTGTTTACTCAACAGGCATGGACATACATAGCCTTAAGACCCCATGCGGTTGCTAAGGACGGATACATATTTGTTTTTATAATCTTTGCTCATTGAATCCACGGTTAGGTTAACTTATCACATGCTTACATTACATCGTAAGCAGTTAATTTAACGTACCAAGGCAATGCAATAATATCATGATGGGATCCGTCAATTTGCATCGACAGATTTCAACATAGAAGCACAATCCTCCTTTTCCAACTTTGGCCTTTACAATCTCATGTTGCCTTACAGCGCATTCACATATTAGGTTTAAACATTTTCCAACATGACCCGTCATTGTGGGTGCCTTGTTGGTAGCGGGAAACCGAGACTTGCAAAAGAGATAACGCACCGCATCGCCAGAGTATCCCATCATCATGCAGGCTGTTGCCATGTTGCCATGTATGAATGTATGCCGAAATATTCTCTTCACGGCCTGTTCCGATATTGATTAAGCGATCTGACGAACCTGGCGATCCCATTGTCACAAAAATACTCGCCATGTGCTCTCTCCCAACGCGAGTGTCTAACGCCGCCTAGCGGCCAACAGTGTGTTTAGCCAAGTGGGAACTGGGAATAAAAAAACAGGACTGTCTGTACAGGACATTGTGAAGCTCCTAATTTGCAGTTTCGATATATCCACAAACTATTCATCAAACTATTCATTGGAGATTTAGACTTGAGCAGCATCAATATATTTGCTTTGCTTTGCACACTGACGTTTGCTCGAAAGGCTTGAAATATCAGTTGTGACCTGGATAAAGCAAAAGCGAGTACTAACATTTGAGAAAATTTCTAACCTTTGCATACAAAATCGTCACCATAATACAGAATCGACTACCAAATAGAAACACATGATCAGATGAGAAGGCCAAAAAAAAAAAAAAAAAAAAAAAAAAAAAAATTTGTAAAAGTACTGGCATAAAACATATATACAACAGCGGGAATGTATTGAACAGCTACTCATCAAACATCCATGGAACGAGGATAACAAAGACAAGATATAAAGTAAATTTAATCACCATATCATCTATCCCCCTCAATACTTCTGCTGATGTTAGTCTCATTCGCATTCCGTCTGACCAACTACCAGCAATGGGAGTGTCGTCGAGGTTATTGTTGTTATTGTTGCTCCCGGAATTGTTATCGGTTATGGGTGATGCTAGCGTCGGGGCAGGTTGAGGCAGCGTGCGTCAAATGTGGTCGGCACATTACGTGTGGGGATTTGCTGTTGGAGAAGTATTCTCGGTCACCGTTGTGCGAGGACTGGGACGTTAAAGGGCCGGTGCTCGTTTTGAGGAGATGCTGCAGGCGTGGTGTTTTGTTTGAGCAGGAATATTCTTGCTGCTGGGGACGCAGGTGGCGGTATTGGTGTTGGCCCTGCCGCTGGTGAAGTTGCGTTTATAGCGGTGAGAGTTTACTTGCTGTGTCGAAAATCTGCATCGTCATAGTTGACTTTCGAAGGCTGCTGGATTCAAAATTGCAGGGAATGGTAATGGTTCGTGAATATAGAGGGCTGTGGTAGGTGGCTGCTAACACTGCCGTATTGAGACGATGGATGGTGGCAATATTCATTCATGAATTCTTTAGGAAAACAGTCCTGAAGTTTCATGTCGTATTGCGACCGGCAATGGGTAGGTTGTAGCTGACGATGTTGTTCTCCCTGCTGCTGAGCGCTCGTGGACATGGATGAGAACTGTGTTCTTCATAAATTTGTACCGTTTCAACAACAATATTGGGTGAAACAGGTTCTCCAGCAGCTTTCAGCCTAGTTGCTCCAAGCATAGCGGCATCAGAGCCAAATCCGGTCGTAGAAAGACACATTTGAACAGTTGCTTTACTCATCCGTTCAGAAGCATCCAGACAGCTTTCTGCAGGGAGGCATTTCTCTAAGATCACCTAGGATAGATGTCGTGGAGAGAACAGTGAAGACGACATCATCTAAGTTCTTTTTGTCAAGATTCGTCAGTACAGAATAGGCCGATTTGAACAAGGAAGATATTTCATATGCCAGCCCGCGTCGAATGGCGTCGAACAACAGGTGAATGCCAAATCGCATTCAGAAATGATATCCCTATTTTTGCGTCAGCACAAAACCCAAGAGCTTGCTGAACCAAAGAGTGAACACAAGAAATAGTAAAACTAACCCGCCATGAAAAGACGAGGTGCAGCCACCCTAGGACGATGCAGATGACGATATAGCCTTCTAACCTCATTCCCGGCCTCCGCAACATTAAGGTAAATATCATCCTCATCCTCCGCATTCTCAGCATTCGTCATGGTAGGGCTGGAACCGGGAAATCGGTTGTGATGACTTGGTCAGTGATTCAAAAGGGCGCCCAGCACAGAATCTGACCAACCAGTCAAAGCTGTAGGTACACCATAATAATCGGCGACGGAGATCCCGAACCCATTCCTCCCACGCACGTGAGAGCCGATCTCCCATCTTCTTTTATAGTCATCCGCTGATTTGTCGTCCTGGCAATGTTAAATTTAATTTTGCCGGCTGCTTACCCTGCTCACCGATAGAATCAATTCCAGTTCCATCCTCATAATGCATCTCAAGGTCAATCGCAAGGCGCATTGCAACACCTATTATATACAACAGGTCGGGCGTGACAGGTCGTATCAAGGCGAAGCTCGCAAAAAGTAACACTACCTGCAATTTCTCAAGGCCACCGAAGCCGCTAGAGCTTTGCCATGACCCAAGAAAATCCTCCAAATACGCGACAGCGGAAGCATGGTATTCCTCTGCTTGATAGTCTTGGAATAAGTTCTGTCTCTTCTGGGGACAGGATGCAAAGGATCTATTGTGGCTATTCTGGCGTTCCTCTTCATAGCCTTGGACGTCACTTTTGGTATTGAAAATTAAACCTACGCTAATAGCGCACACGACATTAAGAAGGTAAAGGTCTTGAGAAAATCGTATCTCTTGGTCAATTGAATATAGCCGATGAAAAACTTCCATGAACTTGCCTCTTTGCAATACTGGAATCTGCGGATTCGCGTGTTCATAAAGTCACAAGCTGTTTTGCGACCACTTGGTCTGGAAAAGTGCTTGCTTCATTATCGGCCTTGCCTGCAATCCAAAAATGGAATCACACATAGAACTCGAGCTATCGGTTCTTCCTAATTTTCCTCGTGTCTGGCGTTAGGCGGATCTCGAACCCCCGCGTTTGGTTAAACTGATAGAAAAGGAGTTTCCAACTGCTGAAAAAACGACCCGTGCAAATGAGATTTCAAAGGTGGATCCAAGATATTTCGGACCTGAAGCACCTTGAACTGATGCCATGCCAATATTCGATACCAGATCATCGAGCCGATGTTTGACTTCATCAGGTTGGCATTTGCTATCCACGTCAAGCTTCGAGTTGTCGTCTTGATCTGGTTTTGAGGGCTCTCTAGATACCAATTCATCTTCTCTTTCATTTCGCGCTTGGCTTTGACATTCGAATCCCTTCCGGCCACAATTACTCTGTTCTAGCTTGCCGTATTTTCAGTAAGGGGGATTTGCACTACGCTTGCATCGAGTTTGAGAACCGATTTCAGTGAAGAATGCGACGGATTTGCCTTCAATTAATTCGGCTATTTTATCTCCTCCCTCATACGGCTCCGGAGATCTGAAATCTATGCCATTGTCGACGACCAATTTCCGAAGTATGCCAAGCGGGACTCTAAGAAACACACGTAGCTACGGGGTATCGCCGGTTTCGTAGTGGGTCAACACACACGCAGTGACGCGGGTTTTTTTGCATAGTTGACAGTGGGGAAGATTCTGATCGCCGCGGCTTTTCTGCAGACGACACCGGTTACTAACTGAGACGCTGCGGAACGAGGAGAGAGAGCCGGATGGTAGCGGGGTGGAATTGGATGTGGAAATCGCCGGAAATGGATTTCGAGTCAAGAACAAACGATGACCACGCTCATTGAGATTCAGGCGGTGTGATGATTTCCTCTTTGATGTAGCAGAGTAGAGTAGATTGCCACAAGAGGTAGGCCGACCATTGTGGCGCCAGGCTTAGCATAACCAACAAACGAGACCATAGCTTTCAGATAAGGATGATCACAAATGAAGTTGAAGGTGTTTATTCAAACAAATCCTCGTGATCTAATGATATTTGTTCGGTCCCGCAAAGTTACCTCCCTTCTCTTGTTTCCATCGGGCGGATCGTATGGTTGGTAATTTGGCCCTAGCATTTGAATGCAACTGGACATAGTGGTCTATGAACTAAGAAACGGGAAAGAGTGCATAAATGTATGCTCCAGGAGACAACGTTTGAGCAAAAGCCAGCTGAATGGAATTGCGCAAAGCGTTGTTGGGGGGTCCAAATGATAGATAGTGTGATGCGATAGTAAGTACTGTTTCATGCAACGTCGGAATGGAGCCAATCCCCCACATTCGGGAACCTAAGGAACGTTCATTCAAATAGAGCCACCGTAGGGAGAATCAAACTGTGACCCGCAGCAAAGAAGCGAGGATGATGCGGAGATAATGAACGGAGATTAGGGTTGGGCCGCACAAGTGTTCAAGATCAAATAACCCCTGCTAACTGTGTTTGTCGGGCTCAGCGCAACGGCTGCGTCATCTTATGGGGCGTCTAAATACTAACTATTAGGCCACTAGGGCGAAAGAGCTCAATCACCACCAGCGCCGTGGTGGTATAGAGGGTACGAATCGCCCAATCCAATCCCCCAACACTAACTTACTTTGTCCCACAGCGGACGGAAGTTGGTCAGTCAGAACACCAGTGGGCTTGACGAACATCAGTCGGAATTTGCTTCTTAATCGAATAAACTTCACCGAACCCCGCTACCCGTGTATGTATGAATTTCATGTATGTGGTTGGAGGGGAGAAAATCATGGGAGGATAGCCGTCGAGCCAAGTGTTCATAAAATATCACACTCGGACTGGTGCGCAGCTGTCTCCTGTGTGGTTCCCATTGGCAATGTTTGACTTCTGGTCAGAAATGCTCCCTGTAATAACAATAGGTAGTATTCTTGAGTTTTCAATGAGAGAGAAGGAAAAAGTTTTCATTCCATGGAAAGGTTTTGAGCCAGATGGCTGCCAGCTGAGCATTGGTTCGCAATGGTAACATATTTTCCAGCAACAATGGCCATGAGCCATGAATGAATTCCATTCCTATGAGCCATAGAGGGTTGGTATTCAGTTCCAATCTGACGCCCTGGAGTAACCACACTTCATCCAAGTCATCCGCAACTTCAAATTGATGTTGTCGCATGTCACAAAAATCCAGGTACTGCAAGAAAGCGGGCAATTTTGTGACTGGATGAACCAGAAGATCCACGGAAGGAGGTCTGATCTCAGGTGGAAATCAAGTTTCTTTGTTGTTGTTGAAATCGATATTGTATGGCCGCGGTCCGGATGAATGCAGCCATTCAAAGCAGCCTATGGCCGTCCTTATCCTAATTAGAAAACAATTATTCATAGGTTTACCACCTGCGGGCATCGATGGCAATTGTTACCATTTAGATTCCCAACCAACATAAAATTATCGTTCACTTCACGTAATACGGGTAAGCAATCGGTAATTTTTGTCGGGGACTCTTTTCGTGGCAGTTCCTGGGGAGAGTTAATTCTTGCCATGTCAATTGCGATATTTTCACCCTCCCCGGATACCATGTTCCGTGTAGCCCGTATGGCCCGCATTACAGTTTCTTACCCCAGATAGTAGGCTTTATAGATCCACGGTGCGTATTTCAACTTCAACCGATTTCAGGCAAACTAGGCCAAGATCCAGTCGAAAGTGAGGGACTAAATGAGATATTTGTCTTGATCAGGCAAATCCCAAATCCAATAAGCATCTGATTACATCGTTAGAACTCTGCAAAAGAGAGGGACGGGCGAATGTTGAAATATACCAGGAACTAAATATGAAAAGATCGTAACAAAACCTAGAATATGGAAGGGTTGCTCTTCCTTTTCCAGTGCAATTCCTCCAGTATCGCCAACAAAACTGGTTGCCTTTCATACTCAAACTGCCCTGCATATTGGGCTATGGAGCTTTGTCTAGGGAAGGAAAGTCCAGAGGAGAAAAAAAAGTAAAATGAAGGCAACCATTGCCAAGAGTTGTAGAGGGCTTTTCTGGCGTCAATGAGTATATTATGCAACATGAAAGAACCCTCGCATATGTGGTAAACCCGGATTTAACGAGGTCAATGCCAATTCCCAAGAGATCTCGATGCATCTCATTGCGAAGCCATGTGTTTATCGTAAAATACGCAGGAATTTTTCGTGCACGTTTTCTTGGATTTAGACTGCATTTGACTAAGGTAACAATCCAGCTGACCTCTGCTCTGATGCGCTGGTGTTGAGAAGCGATGTCGCTTTGACATTGGAGATTAGCTCCAGTTGTGTCTAGGTATCCAAACACAGACTATCAGCGAATCAAGGGAAAAGGAAAGGGAAGGAATGGAGCCTTACTAAATGGTGCTCAGCCTCATGATCAAGCAGCATGTGGAATGCACAAGCTGCACCATGATGTACAGTACCTCTCTTGTCTTCCCTGTCACGCTAGTATGCATGGACATTCACCTTATAGTGACCAAAACTACTGCACAGATGGAAAGCGAGAAAGCTAAAAACAACAAAGCGCCGGGAGCAGGGGTAAAGTCCAGGTGAAGCCTTACCTCTGCTTTCGGAAAACCAACCCGCTGTCCCGGAGGCTGCTTCTATCCTATCCCTGGTTATAGAGTTGTGAATGTCTTGGAGAGGCCCCAAATATTCCCCGGGAAAATGAAGGCTTCGGAGACCATAAGGACACTAGAAAAGGGGGAGGGTTGGGCATGAGCATTTTCCCCCTCTCCCTGCAAGGGCGAGGGGCCCTTCTGGCTTTTCGTGCCTTTTGTCACCCTCCATGGTGAAAGGGGGTCGTTTTTTCAACTGGATGATGTCGCTTCTTTGGGCCGCAATTCCTTTCGTGGCGAGCCGGGCTCGATGTGTCACGTGCCATGTTGAGTGTCGAAAATCGTCCTCTGACTGCCCAAAAGTCGTGTGTGAAATAAATAGACAAATTAAAACGAGAGCAAATGAAGGCAAGGATATGGCAGAGAATGGTTTGGTATTCTAAAAGTTGTCCAAATGGCACTGCAACGAATCGCCCATTCCTTAGGTTGTAAGAATGACACTTGAGAAAAATAAAAAAGTAAAAAAAGTACTTATAATTCAAAAGATAGAAATCATGTACTGACATGATATGCAAGTAATGCAAGTCATGAAAAGTCACATCGCTGTGGGAGAACTGTTGCAGCAGAGACGAACGGAATCGAAAATTTGTCCTCAAGGGAAACCAAACCTTGAAACCCGTAGATCCATAATCTCTCAGATATCATATCCATATCCATCTACTACGAAACCGAAATCCCTGTTCATGTCGAGAAGAATGTAAAATAGTACTAGGGAGACCTGGAAATAAACCGAAAGATAGTACAAAGCCATCACAATAGTAGTTAAAGAAGCCCTGATGACCAACAGAGAGTAAATTTGGGCGATTGGGGTAAAAAAGGACACCGATAGATAAGAAAAGAGATTTGATAAACAATTCCACTTGCGTGGATTACCCTCCTAGTTTCAACGCCAATGACTCCAGGAAACATGCGTAGGCTGGAACATAGACCGAAGACCGAGCCAATAAACAGATAGAAAGGCAAGGAAAAATTCAAATGCAGTTGAGACAACAATATGAACACGACAAAGTTGGGCAGCTTTGTTCTATGTTTTGTTCGCATGGGTAGACTAAACTAAGAAATTCGTTTATTATAAAGTAGTAGAAGAAAAACCATGAATCCAATGAACCAGTCATCTAAAAAGGCTGAAGGGGCAAAAATAAAAGGACGGAAAACTTAAATAATTGTTACCCTGGAATATGGCGATTTGGAGGCGTCCAAATCAAGGTTGAGTGTCTCGATATCATCGAGACTTGACTGCGAATTCGCAATGCACTCATGTTTCAGTCGGCTATTCCCGGAGGCTCGAACAAGTAGCGATGTAAGGTGTTCCACAGAGGACTCTCTGGGGAGGAATGCTTCTCGCTCGTCATAGAGACCATCGTCACACTCATCTTTACAGATCTTTTCGGATAGGATGGTTTCCCTTCGTTCGTCTTCTCCGATCCAAAAGCTCTCGACAGCCCCAAAGAAGCAGACGATACCACAAGCCCACCAAGAAAGACCGGAGTAGCCCCACTCAAGCCCCTTCGAATGTAAATAGCCTGTCACAGTAGGTCCAAATGCGCGACTCAGACTGGCGGTCGAAGCTGCAACGCCATTAATAGCACCCAGCACCGTTGTACAGGGGGCTGAGTTAGCGAGTAAGATGTTCGTTGAAGGGAAAGCAATCACATGCAGTGTTATCTTGGCAATCAACACTGCATAAACCGCGGGTATCTGAAGTCCGCCAGGAAGCAGCACCAGGTAAGGGACAACCAAATATAGTGCTGGCCAGATACAGAGGACGAAACGGTAGGTAGAAAGGGTCCCGAAATAGCCGACAACATAAGGGAAGAACCAAAGTTGAGCTAACATTGAATAAAACCCTTGTACCGCAAGCATGAATCCGATCTTCTTTGTTGACATGGCCATCCCTCCATTAAATTTGAAAGGGAGCTCGGCTTTGACGTCCGAGATTGGTGTACTGAGGAAAATCGGCATCAGCTGATCAAACGAAACGCTGTGGCTGTTGAAATGTTAGATAGGAATGTCCGCATTTATATACCCTTAATGAGAATATAGTAGGGAACATACTATGCAAGGATGCCATAGCTCAATATGACAAAAGTAACTCTTGGCGTAAATACTTTGACAAAGGCCCGGCTCTGCTTAGGCGGCGGATTAATGTTAAAATTTCCACCTGGCACTTTAACGGAAATCAAGCGGGGTGAACTTTCGATGCTTCGGTATCCAGGTGGCAACTGTTGATGATCTGCCAAAACGTGAATTTCATCGGGCTGTATTGGAGCTTTAAATTCCACACCAGGTGTTTGAGCCGGAATTGGCCTTGTGTAAAATACGCCAAGTAGCCAACGCCCTAGCTCGATGCCTCTATCGCGATGGAACTTCTTCTCCGGATGGGTCTCTTGTAAAAAGAGGATACCGATGGTAATTCCAAAACATAAAATAACAACGCACACCAAGTTTGGAAGTAAAAACGGGTAACGGTCAAATATCGTATTGCGAGGGAAAAAACGGGGGTAGTTATCGCATGGTTGAGCCAAAGCTCCGCCCATCGCTGGTCCAACGATCGAGCCGAGGCACCAAACGAAAGGCATAATAGAGTAAGCTCGCGGTTGATGCTTTTTTTTTGTGACAAGTTCCGCCACCGTCGTTTGTAGGACACCAATATTACCGTTGAGAAGCCCTCCAAGAGCACGAGCAAGTAGAGCAATCGGGAGGCTTGATGCGAATCCAAATACAATCATGCTGATCGCTGTTCCAAGTAGACCTATGATTAACACAGGTTTTCTACCAAATTTGTCGCTCATTCGGCCCCAGAAAACTCCAGTCGTGAATTCAGCAAATGTAAAAGCAGATGTTACTGCTCCAGCATACAACGCAATCTTGCGATCGTCATCGGTGACTTTGAAAGAAGAAACCATGTAATAAACATACGGGAAAATCGACATGAAGGCGATGGGTTCACATATTCGGCACAATGCTGTACACAGAATTAGAGATATAACAAACACAACTTTATAACAAACGAGGATTTGAAATCATCTATAATCGAAGGAATATGAAGCCAATAACAAGAGGGGCTGAACAAGACACATACCCAGTACGAATAGCTGCTGTGATGGGAACCGAGTTTCTCCATCTTTCGCGAGGGCAGCTCCCCTCAATACTGAGGTCAATCGACTGCGCATCCCGTCAGCCCTTCGAATAGAGGGCCAGCTGTTGGCTTTCGAGAGCGACTAACGAAGCTCAAAATATGTATGGCACCCAGGCGTACTACCTGCAGACAAATGTAATGGGCGTGTTGAATCCCAGATATCCAGGTTCTAGAGGATTGAAGTGTTGGGAGCGTCTCTGTCAAGATGGCACGGCGTTGTCACCTCTCCAAAATCTTTGGCATGGGAGACAAGCTTCAGAGGTAGCTTTCAGGTTTACTATTGCGAAATATATTGGCCAAATATCAAGGAGGCAAGATGCCAACTCAATAAAACAGAAAGAAAGAAATCGAGAAGACAAGGTCAATTCTTTGAAAAGCGGAGCTTGGTGAAGCTTGTATGGTAGATTCACGACCAAGGTGCGGTAAAATAAATTTTAAAATGGAAAATAACTTTGCAATTATTGAAATTTAATAAGATAAAATAGTTAAATGGTGAAATAAACTAAATCCGTGAAGGAAGCAAAAAGAAGTGACCTCCCATTATTATTAGGTCGAGAGGGCTGGGAGATCGGGGGGATGCATGGCATCTTTTTAAAAGCTTCCCAGACAGTCGGGACAGGGCCACAAGACATAAAATAGTCTCGGCCAATAGTGATCATAATATCACATCTCCTCAAGGGCATCCTGAAGGCGAAGCAAAAAAAAAAAAAAAAATGTGTGGGGGGAGAAAGGCGGTGGGAAGAAGTCTTGAAAATACACATCTTCGGGGATGAGGGAACGAAACACTGCGTCATAGGGAAATAGTTCAGTACCATGACAGCACTATATTTATCATACCTGGGGTTTCAGGCACCTGGATCGAGATAGTCACAGGCAGTTCTAGAGACCGGGGTAGGGACGGATTTAGCCTTTTTGAGTCGGGTTTGACAATTTGGCATCAACCTAGCAAATAATCATGTATCCGGGCACGTAACATCAATACAGAGCATGACCCCATTCCACAAAACAAGTGAGATAAGCCAGGACCCATCTCCACCCAGATAGGCCGAAACTAAAAAATCCTTTGGGATCAAGAAACGACAAAATGGGAGCGTTTACCAAGGTAGTTTATCTACGCTGTGTGTGGCGTAAGGCAAGGTAGATCGTAATTCGTACTGTCGTTTTCCGGATTGGTCAGGAAACAGCCTGTTAAGCGTGTAGTGCAAACTCCAAGGATCCTTTGCCCATTCGATTGGGACGGGATAGGAGAAGGCAAACAGGCAAGATCACCTGGCAGCGCAAGGTGCGAGCGGCATATTTCCTGAGCTCCGACATCGATGAGGACGGCCAATAACCCGGTGCTTCCTATCTTGCGGCGTTCTCATTACAGATCAGCCTCCACCCCCTAGTCTCATTTCGCACGCTCCTATACGCTGGGCGATAAGTGGTATTCTTCTCGTTGATCAACTTGGACAGAGATGGTTCGTCATGCCAGAGACCATTGCGTGCAGTTGAGGGTGGCAGATCACAGCCGCCACTTTGCTCGTATGACGCGTGATAGAATGAGAAGAAAATTACCAGAGGAGAATTCCTGAGACCTATTTCAAATCAGGGGCAGTTGGAATGCCTTTGAACTGTAGCGAAGTCGAAATGTGCTGTTGGCTGTTCCGGGCGGCTATCTAGGCCACAGAAAAGCAATATTGAGTACGGAGTACCGACACTCTGGACGGAACGGTTCACAATAATAATACACCCACCACAAAGTGGCTGGATATACGTTACGAGATAGCGTAATATATTGTACGTATTGTATGACAAATATTACCCGTAGTAATATCACTGTATCTAAATGTCCTGGTGGGTGTGCGGTACAGGGTCACGGTTGTTCAATTTGTTCAATAGCAAATCAACTCTTGTGGACCTTGTCATTTTGTGACTTGTTTGAAGCGGCTTCCTTGGTTGCTCCTTTGTTTGCATTTCTCGGTAGGTTCTTTCACATCATGATTGGTAGAAAACGGGATTCTTACCCTCGATGATGGGATGAGACAACGGCATCGTTCGCTCCGTTAGTGCCGAAACTGTAAACCAAGGACAAAAAAAGAATATCAAGGGGAAACTAAAAAGTTGGGTTTCTGATGAGTCTTAAACGACAAGCCAATATGGAATTGATCTCACTTGGATCAATCGTTTCTCTAGCGCAGACGAAACGGAATATTTTCCGAAATGTATTTGCACTTGAGGAACGCCACAAATGGGTCGCATTACCGATGAAAAAGGGGTGAAAAAGCTTGTTCTCCAAAAGGTCCTTGCTGCAATTGACTTCCAGGACGCCGAATTTTGGGGCAGCCTCTCGCTTTGAATAACAATACATAGATAAACCTCTTCTGAATCGATAATGAAATGCATGACCGGAAAGGCAATTCTCTGCAGCAGAGAGACCAGTTTCCGATGAGCTCAGATAGGCCAGCAAGAAGGCGAGGAAACGGTACAAACAGGGGGTCGCCGTGGGAGCTGATTAATTGGTCGTTCCATTTTAATCCATGCTCTCTTAGCCCCTTATTGATCTGTTCACAACTTCCACATCCCAACTTCCACAATTCGGTTTGCCATGCTTTGAAAGAACAGCAAGCTAGCCTCTATATTGTCAAACCTTCTTGCGGACTTCTACCAGGGACTTGGGAACTAGCCAGAATATTTCTTCCTCGAGGCCAATAGACAGGGGTTTTTCGAATCAAGATGAGAGTTGTCCAGCTGTAAGTCTGGTCAATTTAGTTGTTATCTCGTGAGAAAGCGAGCCATCAGCGTCCCGAATCTAGAGAATTCTAGAGCCAACAGTCCCGAATC
Source organism: Histoplasma mississippiense (assembly GCF_000149585.1). Taxonomy (NCBI): domain Eukaryota; kingdom Fungi; phylum Ascomycota; class Eurotiomycetes; order Onygenales; family Ajellomycetaceae; genus Histoplasma; species Histoplasma mississippiense. Next base: position 1,401,027 of record NW_001813977.1, read on the forward strand.
AGCCATATGACGTACTTCGGTGGCCGCAGGTCGAAATTCATGAGCTGCAGCTAGGCTATGTGTGCTGCCGTTGGCATCCAACCAGAAGATGACAATGACGTATGAGATCAACGGAAGGTTGATTGGATGAAAATGTCAATATGTGGACTCACATGAAATATTCTGGTCCCTTAAAATTTTCCACAACGAAACGGGATCCGCAATCTAGTATGAGAGAAGGGGAAAAGATCGTCGCATTGAACTACTGCTTTGTAGCAGACAAAGCGTCCTATTATTCTTTAAGTTCTTCCGCTCATATGACGGATAAGCTGAGGAACGTTAAAGCGCATCCATAAATCTCATTCAGTTTGAAGGTCATTGTCATTCCATCTGCGAGTCCGGCTTCCAAACCTGTCAGTATGAAAGGGATATAGCCAACGTGGCAGTTCACCACACGAGACGTGGATAGTGGAGTGCGTCAGTTTTGTCCTGCCGCGATTCGGATTAAGGTATATTTATTACCCAAACCTGATTTTGCGTTAAATGAGGCGCTTAATTTGTCCAAGAGACGTAACGTAGTGTTGTCGAAAGCTTCAAATGATAGGAGATTTAATGTCAGGCACGAGCGAAGTAGCCACAACGGGTGCTTGACAGGCCTGAACACCGAACATCACTCAGCGCCGCCATCACAAATCTCCTCCTTGCGTGATCGATTTGCAATAAACCAATAGGATCGCAGCCATGGGTTGTTTCGAAGTTTGGTTGGAATTTGCCTGTTTACCTCGAGTTTACTTCGCAGCCTTGAGTATGGGAGTTTGATTCAGATCAAAAGAGCAATTAAGTGAGGTACATGTTCAATGTTGACAACAGCCTGGGAAAATTTGAGCCACAATCAAAATTAGATCAAATATTGCTCACCACGAATCTTACCAAGAAATCTCACCCACATCTCAGCGACGATCTGAAGACTTCTCCATCACTGCCTCTTGACAAAGCATGTATTTGGCAAAGAAAAAATGCTAGGGAAAAGGACAGCTGAGCGTCCACGATCTTCGCAACTCAGCTGAATTTACAGCACCCTGTTTGGATGGATTAGTTAACTAGTTACCTAGTTATTTCATTCGAGGAAACCGGGTCTCGGTGGCATTGAAAGTAGGGAAAAACTTTCTGAACAGTGGAATGAACGGGTGTGAGCAAATCCGACCAAGGAAATATCTTTCACTGATCCCATCATTCACTACTCCGTAACGAAGTCGGAGCCCTAACTGGGGTGAAACAACCTCGCAGAAATAAAAGGAACATGCAGGAATCACCCTTGTGACAGGAAATTCGTATTTTGCCCGCACCGAGTACCCGGATAGCCCATGCAAGCGTTGCGCAAAGTCGATTCTAATCAACTTGACCCAGTCACCCGGGACGCTTTGCCAGGTCTGGTTGTTCAGCCATCTCGAGCTGAACGTTTCGTTTCTGGTTTTGACACTTCGAATGAGTGGAGTTTTAATTCTCCATTGGCCAATTTAAATTATGACAGCTGGCATCATTAATTGGTTATTTATCGAAATTTTCATTTCATTTGTCAAGGTTTAAAAACACCGCCACGCGTTTGGGGGTCCAGTTCAAACTACAATAATAATGGAGCCGGCGTGATGCAAGACGAACTGAAGGTAAAGATATCAAGCGGTGAAGCTGCCAAGTTTATGTGAGTGTCGCCAGATCGTCATCGCCCCGCCCCACCAGGGAAAACGTGGAGGGAGTTCGATTATCATCGTCGAATGACTACAGAGAGGTTTTCCACCAAAGGAGAATTAATGACCAACCTCCTTCCCCGTGTCGAAATTTCGCGTGACGTGACGTCCAAGCCCGAACCAAACCCATTTTGGAGGGCATTGACCAAGAATTATTCGACCGGTTCTGGACACATCTCGAGGGAAATATGGAAATGCTCAAGAACGACTGCCACTCGCATTGTGGGCCAAAAATTCCAAAACAAACCGAGTTTGGCCCAACAAATGGCCCCGGCGCTATAGTGGCGCCCCAAGTGTGAGCAGATTAAATTTCTGGCATTGGCATTGCGCCCATATTTCCCGCTGATAATAAAACACACCCAACCTGGGACATTCGTGCAGGACTGCCCTGGCCGCGGGCTAAACAAATATCGTTATTGATCTTTATTCGGATTTAAGAAGCTGCCATTGAGGCCCGAAACTATCGATCCGTAATTTGGAAACCGAAGTTGGAATTGCAGAATACAGCGAGGGTTCGATTATGAGGCATCCCCTTTTCCTTCGACGTCCCGAAGGATGGGCTGACAATCGGCTCTTCGTATCTTTCCAGTCAAACCTTAAAGTTTTCCCGGGTACAAGGGTCCGGTCCCGCGGTGACGGATCCTTAGCGCTGGGTCCACATAGCGTATAACCCAAGCAATGACTAGTGAGATACCTCCGGCCCTGACATCCGTCGTCCGATGTTCTGTGCTTCATACCCCCTATGTGGAATGGTACGAGACCTAAATTCACTGGGATGCGACTAGTAGGATATATATACTCCGTACCCAGTATCGAGACAGTGTTCAACATCAATACGACCGGTACTGTCACGTTCTGTATGGAAATGTCATTTTCTCTGGATTCGTCGTTGGTAGGGTCTCTGTTCATCAGTGCTTGCAGCGCAACCTTGGAATGAACACCAGGTCTTCATTCGCCAACTTCCCTAACCAATCAATTCAAGCAGCTCAAAAATAGAATACCTCATGAACTCACATTCCGGCATTCCGTGTGGTCATGAAGAGCAATTCCATTATTTCTCCCATTATTTTCGCAGTCTGGTTGAATGCGCTTTGGATAAAAATCAACGGAGCGGGCAAGTCATTTTTGCTTTGTACTAGATGTGAGGATGAGAGGAGGGGGTGATAACCTCTGTCTCGCGAACATCCTCGTTGCGGGTTGAGGTCTTGTTGACATCAGCGGCCAATGCGTCGTTACGCGTCCACGGTGGAAACCTGCTCTTGAGATTTTTCGATTCGATTCTCATTGCCGAAAGGTTGTCCGTCTTTGTGAATTTTTTAAAACCGCATCAACCTGGGACAACTGGGCGATGTGTGTTTCCACTTACGATAAACAATTCCTCCCAGACAGAGCAGAACTTCGGCGGACTAAGAAGATAAAGGAAAGCAAGGTTAGGAGAGCTCTAAAAAAAAAAAAAAAAAAAAAAATTAACAAGAAAGAAACCATTAGTAAAGATACCCGACCTGTGAGCTACCCTCTTCAAAAAAGAAGCTGAAACTCTTATTCGGCAATTGAGCATTTGACTGGACAAGGTCCACGGCGCCCGAGTTCAACAAGCCCCCCACGACTCTATCAATATGATGGTCATGTGCATCGAGTGCATCAAAAATTTCATCAAAAAGTGGTTCTAATACGTGTTCACTGCTCACTCTTCCTCTAGGCCGCTCGGATTCCAAAAGGCTGAGGATGGTCGAAGCCCGGAAAACCGGCGAATCCTGGAGTGAAACTGATTCGGCACATGCAGATATGCTGAAGAATTTTTCTGATAACAATCCCCAAAGCTTGTGCTGGAAGGATATTCTTCTCGCCTAATTGACTGGTTGCATGTCATGTCAATCGTGGGCTGGAACAAAGCAACTGCTCGCGACCGCCGTCGCCCTTCGCTCTTTATCCATCCGGACCTTATTCCCACCGGATACCTCACCTCCTCCATGAAGCAGATGCTGCATCCGAAGAACTGAGGTGCTGAAAATACTAAGGTGTCATTCACGATTATTGCACTTTAGGCTGCAGGCGCCTCGTTGCATTGATCCGATCTCGCATTCCATGGGGAGATATCAATGGCTGAGAGACAATGGCAATTTTAGATATGACTGGGGCGATGTACTGTGCCATTTTCCACTGCGCCGGCGTTGTTTGCAGGCGCTCTTATTCTTATAACCACTGTCTGACAGGCCAGCGTCATTGACGATGAATTGGCAGTTTTGGTTCAGTGAAATAGCCTGACGCTACCAATGATCGTGAAGCACAATGCTACGGAAACGGAGACCTCGGATCAGGCAACAAAAACCCCACAAGGCATTAAAGCTATCAAATGAGAGTCATGTCTTTTATTCCAAAGCTGTTTCTCTGTTTACCTTCCGATTCTGCGGCCTATCCCCAATACCCCGTAACTAGCATATGCAGTGAGTTTTAACCTCGTAGCTCTCTTTTCGCCCCTACTCTGGCTTCCTTTGTGGGGGTGGGGTTGAGGTTTGAATGCGGTCATATTTTCCGCGTAAAAGTAATAGTAGTCCTGGTAATTGCCAGCGAACGCGGTCACATAACTCTCAAGTTGTGAGAAATAATTCAACTTCAACCAAATGAAATAAAATATAATAAAGTGTCCAAAACTCTTATTTGCGCCTCCCGATGGAGTTCGGCAACCTCCATCCTGCTTTGCATATTAATTGAAGAGCTTATTGAGACCTGTCATCTGCGCCTGCAGCATCGAACATCGAACACCACTTTGTATTATGTAATTTAAATATCACGTGTTACCACCTCAAAAAATTGAAACTTCGACGAAGTCGATATATGTTGGGCTCCATTTGGCGACTCTCAAGATGCGAATGAAAGGACACATTGGACACCTCCTGTCTATCTCCACTCTCATTAGCTAACTGAGAGCACGGGAAATGAAATAAACTCTAATATAAACCAGTTGTTCTGATATACAGCCTGGCTTATTAGCGTGGTGGAAACCAAGTATGAGCCTGGGAAATGGCATGTCTTTGCTAAGGTCGACTCTAATGCCATTTCTATACCCCACGTTGTCAAGCTCCATACGTAACTCAGTTTCCGCGGCCGCTTCAAGCCGCAAATTAGTGCGGTATTCCTCTGAGGGCGCTGGACGTCTTAACGGCGCCGTACATGTACTCGGCGAGACCAGATTTTCCCACCAGGCGATATTAGCCACAGGCAAATCCGTGGATAAGAACCACTTAAATCCCTCTCCGTCTGATTATTCCCGCTCGATTTTCCAGGACCGCTGCACATTAACACTCCACGCTGGGTCGGGGGGGAACGGCTGCGTTTCATTCCTCCGAGAAAAGTATATTGATGACGGACCCGCAAACGGAGGAGATGGCGGGAGCGGAGGAAACATATTCATACAGGCGGTTGAGGGTGAAACCAGTCTCCACAAGCTGGCTCGAAGAGGAATAATCAAGGCTGGACATGGTCGAAGTGGCCAAGGGAAGTCTCGCGGAGGGCAGCGAGGCAAGGATGTTCTGTTACAGGTGCCCGTAGGAACTGTCATCCGCGAGATCGGGCGGCTTGATCCTTTGGTTGAGGAAGAGCGTCGGTTGGCACAACTTATCCGTGAAATTGGAAAAGAGAAGGGAATGCGCGCTGCATCGGAGCGCCGGGAACGATGGGTCTTTTATCCTGGTTCGCAGCCTTCAGATTTTCTCACAGAAGACTTTCCAGTGCTACCACCAGCCCGTCGCTCGGCGCTAGCTACTTCTCAACCTAAAAAGCCTATATACCTTGATCTCTCAGAGCATATGCCAGAACCGATATTGCTGGCCGCAGGGGCGGTCGGTGGTCTAGGAAATCCGAATTTTGTATCCAACACAAACACAAAACCCAGGTTTGCAACCAGGGGTGAAAAGGGTCTCAAGCTAGAGCTTGAGTTCGAGCTTAAATTACTGGCTGATGTTGGTCTTGTTGGTTTACCAAATGCTGGGAAAAGTACCCTACTTCGTTCAATTACGAACAGTCGGACACGGGTTGGAAATTGGGCATTCACTACGCTCTCGCCGAATATCGGGACCGTTGTGATTGATGATCACTCTGGACGTCCTTTTCTCGAGTCAAAACCCGGGCATCCTCGGCGAACCCATTTCACCATCGCAGATATTCCAGGGTTGATAGAGGGAGCACATTTGGATAAGGGCCTTGGTCTTGGCTTCCTTCGCCACATCGAACGAGCAGGAATCCTCGCGTTCGTCATTGACCTGAGCGCGGGCGATGCTGTACAAGCGCTAAAAGGGCTTTGGCGGGAACTATATGAGTACAACCGCCTTCGAGAGAGGAAATTGAACATCCAAGCAGAGGAGCGGTTAGTTTCGTGGATCCCACTAGATGCCCACCCTCCAGAGCAATTCCTCGATGAGTTCGGCGCACAGCACCTAACACCACCCACCTTGACTCCATCAAAACGAGACGTCTCTGCCAAGAATCTTCCCCCTATGTATACAAAGCCGTGGTTTGTCATCGCGACCAAGGCGGACCTTCCAGGAACGCAGGAGAACTATATAGCCTTGCGTTCTTATCTGGAAGAAGTCGAAAAGGGAAATGTGGAACATCCATCCGGCCAGCCAAATGCGTGGCGAGGCAAGTTGTATTCCATCCCTGTTAGCGCTATCAATGCGCAAGGAGTCAATTCCATACCGGAGAGAGTTGTTCGATTGTTAGACGGCTATTGATATGTAATAATACCGGGCGTTCTGGATCGGACTGTTTTTGTGGGTTTGGGTACATTAGAATATGCTAGAATTTTTTCATACAGATTCATAGATATCTATAGATAGCTATGTAGGCCAATGGTATACGTCTTTTTATCGCCTGCCGTATTTCATCAAAACTGATAACGTTTAGGATGGCAACTATATTAATCTTCAACTGAACACCAGCCCTAAATGGTGTCATTGGGAGGAGGAAAAGATATTTTCCGGGCTGGCGCTTGGTCACGTCCACAAGGGCTCGTCGCCCACAATCTTTTTCAACAGGTCTGTCCTTTTGACGTGACCCGATGCAATCAATACACCGTTTGACTCGTCAAGCCTTGTCCACTGTATCGTCGCCATCCCCAGATGATCCGATCTGCGAATGTTTCGATGGTGACACTGGGAAGCTCATTACAGCTCTCCTTCAGAACACGGACAATGCTCTTGCCCTCGCGGACAGTAAACTACGCGTGTTTCCATTCAAAGACGTGAAGGATTGCTGGAGACGGCTCTATACAGACGCTAGCATCGTAAAAGCATGCTACGCAATAGAAAAACATCTACGTGACGATGACAGCAGTGAGGTGGATTGCCGTAAATTGGAGAAACGAGAGCCGCAAGAATTTGACAGCCCGACATCGAAAGGCGGGCAACACCATAGATATGACATGAATGACCGCACGATCAGGCCGAATTCGCTGTGGCTGTCACCTGTTATCCATACCCTGGATAGAGCACTGATCATGACCCGCGCTCCGCGTAGAGAATTTCTGGTTGAATCACTTATTGCATGTTTGCAGGACATGACAGATTCTCATTCCTCGACAAGGCCATTCGCCCTCTTCTTTGGCAAACTCAACCTGTTCAAGGTCCACTCTGAACTTGAGCAAGAGGAGCAGCCACCACGAAAACGCAGTAAACTAATAACTTCCACTCTGTTCCCCCCAGACATAGCTCCCGCTCCACGCCTGGAACGTCCAATTCGTACTGTCACTTGCCCATCCCTCGAACATTTCATAGAGCATATGAACAATGTTCGCACACCACTAGTCATCGCGGATGCAGTGAGCCACTGGCCTGCGCTCTCGACACGGCCCTGGTCGTCTCCAGAGTACTGGGCCCAGCGGACGTATGACGGCCGGAGACTGGTCCCCGTCGAAGTGGGCAGGTCCTACACTGATGAAGGATGGGGGCAGCGTATCATCCCATTCGGAGAGTTTGTGCGGGACTATCTATGGAGGGTCGAGAGTAGTGGTCAGGATTCAGGTGACGGAAAGGAGAATGGTGGTGAAAATTGCCATGTAGCGAATACTGGGGATCGTGTAGACAGAGTAGCAGGAGGCCAGACGGGCTATATGGCACAGCATGATTTACTGGCGCAGATACCTGCGCTGAGGAAGGATATCTGTATACCAGACTACTGCTATACGGATCCGCCAACGCCGGAACCCGGAACGCCCTTGCATGACAAAAGATTGCGCGAGAGACTGGCTCGAGATAAAGACGAACAGTCAAAAAAGAGTAGCAGGAATATTTTGGGTGATCCAGAGCAAGATCAGGATCAAGGTGGGAAGTCTACAGACAGCGGCGATGATGGCGGGGAAGCGATCGATACCATCTGTGATCCAGTCATTAATACATGGATAGGCCCCTCGTGGACGATATCCCCATTACATCATGATCCGTACCATAACATCCTCGTGCAAGTTGTCGGACAGAAATATATTCGGCTCTACTCTCCCCATACACCCGCATCGCAAATATATCCTCGCGGTATGGAGGTTGTCAACCCCGCCTCCTCTCCACAGCAACAGCAGCAACAGGAAGACAAAGAAACAGACACTGGTGCGCCGACGCCGGCACCGACGCAACTTCAGCAAATTGACATGTCCAACACCTCACAAGTTGATCTTGCGGCCATCGAACTGTCCCCCGCTGAGTCTGAGACCTGGGAGTCGATGTGGCCCGGATTTTCAGATGCAGAGTATGTAGAGACTATTTTGAAGGAAGGAGAGTGTTTGTATATACCTATAGGCTGGTGGCATTATGTGCGCGGTTTGCAAGCGGGGATCAGCGTAAGTTTTTGGTGGACGTAGGATTGTCGGTCTTAAAACGTCCCTTGCTGGGAGGATATGTATATCCCCAGGCTATTTTAGCAAACATGGCCTAACATTACGAGGATATGAGTGTATTGAGCACTTGGGAACAAACGAATGCTGCTACTACGCGTTTATTCGTGCTGTGGAGAAACCGACGCAGTGGGTGACTGCGGTGGAAGGTACTGTGGTCCCACTGCCTTTTGGAGATCATCCAGTTTCCGGCTGCCATTCCGACTCTCCAATGTGTGTAGGGATTATTACGGAGGTGAGGGAGGTGGTTGATAAGTTTAATAGGGACAGGAAGGCGGGGCTTGTGTGAGGGTACTATGATGATGTCTGTGTAATGGATTGGTCTATCCGGCCGAATCGCTTTCTTCCAGTGTCATTTTCATGTTTGTATTTTCCTCAGATATTTTTAACTCTTCAGATAGTCTATTGGAATGGTGAGATGTGGCCCCTGCAGCATATCCAAAAAAACCTTCTCATATTATTCTTGAGCGAAAATTGAAGCTGAAGTCGAATTGCTATCGAGTGGAGTTGGTGGATGTGTGCTCTAACGTGCTCCTTGGTTGGAAGCTCCTCACGCATGGGAAAAGACCAATAGCCAAATCCATTCCCAAACGCCCATCAGTGAAAATTAAATTTTATGTGACTGAAGCGCACAAAAGGGAAATTAAAGCCAATTCATACCAATGTTGAGATGGAGGATGAACACAAAAGCAAAAGAGAAAAGGAAAAGAAAAAGAAAGAAAGAAAACAGCAAGAAGACAAGTATTAGGCAAAAATCATTCACGGTCTTTTCCTTCGCTTCCCTACTTCTGATGCATACTATTCGCCGTTAACCAAACTTTATACCAATTGAGTCAATTGGCAAAAGCAAACATAAGCAGCATTTGCATTTCATAGCGGGAGGTCTGTTGCCTCCTTCATCTTTTCCTTTCTCTTTCTCTATAGCCCAAACGTATGGTAATTATCGTCTCCTTGACAGGCCGATTATTTATCGACCGAAGAACCCTGCGCGGACAAACCATTAACCCGAACATTTCTCTTGAAGCACAGAAGAGAAATGAATAGTAAACAATGAAGTCACTAGCTCATATCAAAATGATAATCGAATATGTTCTGGAAATAGGGTTCAAATGACCCAGAAGCGATATGCGTGCCAGACACGGGAACGCTTGACGAGGGGATATCTATTGGTGTAGTAGAAGGCACTTCAAAAGAAGGGGCGGCGCCAGATAAACTGTACTGGTTTGTAGTACTAACTTTACTATTATTTCCTGGATGGCCTCCAGGTTCGAATGAATGGATGTGCATGTCGTTAAAGTTCTCGCCTAGATTCCCACGACCATTGTCTGGGAGTTGGTGGAGATATTGAGCATAGAACCCAAAGTGACTTCCCTGATCCAAACCTGTACTGACAGGAGCCGAGGAAGATAGAGTGTTGGAAGTGGTTAAGCCTGGCCATCCACCACTTGGATATCCGGCTGAATTAACGCCCACACTACCCGCAGTGCTACCCATAAAGCTATCATGGACACTCGGAGCTCCAGAATTGAAACTAGTGCTGTAGAATGCTGGGCTCTGAAAGCCAGAGCTATTGACACCAGCATTGCTGAGGTTTGATGTGCTGGTCAAAAGTTTATGCATAGGCGGCTGGGACAGTCCAGGGGCAGCAAATGGCGGCTGCATGTCTAAATCATCTAACTGAATATTTTGGACTTCAGGGGGATCACAAAGGCCGTTGTCTCGCTTGAGAATAGATAACCATATCGGATTGTCGGCGCAGGTCTGATTCCACGGGTCGTCACTCCCATATACGATTTGTCGCGCTTCGCTTAAGATATCCTGATCTGTCGGAATGACGCCCTGGCTAACATTGCGCTTGATATATGCTGAGAGTTCAATCTCCAGACGCCGGAAGCAATTTGCATCTCCGGGGACGGGAATGTCAGATGATTCCTCAGTAGAACCTAAATTCGAATCTTTTCTCAGAACATCATAACTGGATTTCTTCGCGGGCGGCTTAGCAACCCACGGGTCCAGTGTGTTCCGCTCTTCCCCGATTAGATATGGAGGCATTCCATTTTCAACAAGCCGTTGAACGACGGGCTCAAAACCCCAGTCTCCTTTCCACTGCGACATATCAGTTCCAGCTTTAAAATGAGTCGTAAGATGATCGACCCTTTCTTTCCAGGTATTGAATATGGCGGAGCAAAAACCACACCGGGACCGGATTTCTGTAGTAGCACTTCTCCAGCTTTCCATCCAAGAGCCAAACTTTACAGAATGCATCAGACGGAGATGTTGACTGAGGTGGTCTTTCCGGTAGAAGGTCCGTTCTTGAAGGGATTTCTCTTGACAAGCATTGAAATTATGAGACTCAAGATGGTCGTCGTCTGGGTTGGGACTTTTGCAGAAGGCACAAACAACCGCACCATCGATAGTGACCACACCCCCCTGAGGTGTACATGTCCATTTTTCCAAGGCAAGATGCAATGACTTTTCATGGCGTTGCCAATCATGCTTAGTAGCGAAAGAGTCAGTGCAGAAAGTGCATTGAAAAATTCGAGCTGCGCGGGCTTTTTGAAACAAGTTTTGCCCGATTGCAGATTTATGGCGACGTCTACGGCGGTGGTCTTTACCATCCATGGAGTTGAACGAGGAGCGGGATGAACGATGTGAGAAGGCAGATGCAAAAGACATATCGGAAATACTGGATTTTGTTGTGTCCAAACTGTAACTACTCACAGATCGGGCAGGGATTACATTGGAGAGACCAGAACCGTCGGTGCTTGAACCCGTTTTTCGAGAATGTGGGAGGAAACGGCCAGCACTGGACGGATTCCTTTCCCCACCACTGGCGAGGTTCCGCTCTGGAGCATAAGGGGCATTTTCCATGGCTCGAATAATATCAGTGGCTGATGCAGGTTCGTGTTCAGGGGGTGAATGCTTCCAACGCTCAAGCGGAGTCAATTCGGAAATATCCACTACCGGAGCTAGTTGTTTGCGTGGAATATCCAGAGCTCCAGTAGGTGGAGGAGAGATATCGCGAAGCAATGGCCGGACCTTTCCTCGACGACGGGCATTTGCAAGCCAATTGCAGATCTGGCTACGCTTCAGCCCTGTTTTCAACTTCAATTCGTCCTTTTCCTTGTCTGAAGGATAGGGATGGTTGGCGTGATTCGTCAGCCACGTCTTTAGTACTCGAATAGCTTCCCTCGGGAATCTGGCGCCACTTTTTCGACCGTTAGGGTCGGTTTCTTCAAACGTAGTGCTAGAGGTACCACCATGAAAGGATCTTAGAAGCTTCTTTCCCGTGAAGCTACCAATTGGCACGTAGCTATCTTCGGAAACGACATGTAATGTATCCAAGCCTTTTTCATGTGGCTTAGTGCGAGTAAAACTGCATTCACGGTACAAAGAGATACAGCATGTGCAACCGTTATTTTGCATCACACCCCTTTTTGCCATGACACAGTTAAGGCCTCGGGAACGACATAGATCGCAGGGCTCCTCAGGTTGAGTTACAGGATATAGATTTGAGGACGGGTCCTCTTTTTGAGGAATATCTGGTTCTGTGTGGGGTGGTTCGGCTGGGAGGAGGGAGACGTCTTTAACAATGAGAGAATCATGTTTCCCTGCAACCTCTGACTCACCAATCACTGGGCAATTGGAAGCAACATCATCGTCCTGAGCTGCTTGTTCAAAATCGAAATATTCCATGATATCTTAGACGTTTGAAGGCACACCGAACCGGATTGCCTCCTAGCGGCAATTTGGGTCGAAGTCCGGGAAACGGAACAATGAAAACTGAGAAGAGGCCGAAAGTTCTTGGGTGTAATGTCAATTGTATATGAAAAATATGGAGGACATGGAAGTGATCAGAAGTCGGAAGACGTGGGCGGAAAAAGCAAGGTCAAGGCAAAAGGGAAGCAAAGATAAGAAGATGGAGGAATTGAGTCACAGACTCGGGGAACCTCGTGTTTGTTAAGCTCTGGCTGGACCCGCCTTGCATCGGTGCAAAGATTCCGGACTCTAGCAATGGGACATTTTTATCTTAAGGAGTGGGGATGGCGGGGAGCAATAGTTCAATGCAGCAACCTTGTTAGGCACAATATTCAGTAGCTTAGTTCAAGGTGAAGCCGGTCTACCATCAATCAGAGGCTTGGCTGTGTATTTCCCCGCCGGTTGTACCATGTCAATGTAGCTTTATCACCGATAGTGCTGCTCCTGTGAATGTGAGGTGCCTCATATCCCGTATATCTGATGTGGATGGCGCTGAAGAACTTGAAGGTTTACGGTCGCCTGATCTGAGAGTAGTAACAAACTTTGGAATCGTGCGAGGGGCGGCAAGGGCCCAAAGTCAAGAAAGCAAATATGTACCCTCAGCTAACTCAATTCTCCGCCGGACCAAGTGGTTGTCTGAGAGTTGATTTGCAAGCCGGGAGCAAGATACGGCTGGCGTCGATGGGGCTAAAGTCAGCCCTCCGGGCGATAGATTACATCAGCCAGCATCTGATCCCTGCGCCCCACGCCCTTTCGTTGACATCCAACACCAGCGCTAAACCCGCATGAGCTAGCCGAGCATTGCAGGATACAAGCCTTCTTTCCAGAAGCTCTGATTTCTAAACGACGCCAACCGGCGTGCTAAGACTTATCATTAAGTGTTGTTCTTGATATTGGCCTGGAGATTTGGACCAACCACAGGAGGTTCATCCAAAGATAAGCTTGATGGGTCAAATGGGAGCCGGGTTAACACGAATGCGCCAACCATCCGGTATCTGCGGTGACTGACCAGCAAATGCTGCTTCTAACCACTTCTTAAACCATATTCAACCGCGCCGGTTTCGGAGTCGCGTTGCTCGCCAACGATGCGGGTTGGGTTGCTTTTTCTTCTGCAGGCTTCCCATCGTCCATCCCACTCATTCATCGCATGATGTTTATTATTCTCGACGGAACACATGTGACTGAATTGCGTGATTACCGCGACTCCCGAGCCGACTCGAGATACCTGGGCACCAATGATGGATCGGTGTCTGGCTGCGGATACCGAAATCGAACATACTCACTTTTGAACCAGACGCCGAATTGAGGCGGTTTTTTTTTATTTCTTTTGTTCGATTGATCGAGCAATAATGATGGCACATGGGCAATTTTATTATTCGGTTCGCTATTCATCGTGCTAATGCCTGTGTACACGACATGCTGTCTTTCTGGGTACCCTCGAGACGTTGGCTCATCCAGTCCCAATTGGATGCTAACAAATACCTGCTCTCAAGAATCGGTATGATCCAGCAGCATGCACAACGGTTCCTAAATGGAAATGTTGACTTCAGTGTCATTGGCAACTCCCCACTTACTCGGTTATGGCAATGAATATATGTTGCATGGTACCATTTCCACCTCCAGGCGCTCAGGCAGGGACATTCCAGGTACAATTATTGCGGTGAAGTCACCATTTCACCAGGCCGTTCAATTTCGAGGCCAAGTTACGACTACGTGTACATACAGTGGCTTTTCAAGCCATCGAGCAAGGACCCTTCGGGGCGAGAAATTGCCGGTTGGGCTCGTTCTGCTTACAACCTTACACATAGGGCTGGCTATTCATCATGTAACCAACAGTGTCAGGGGGACAAGCGGCAACGTCAGCCGACTGAAGACAGCATCGGAGGAAATTCAGTGTTCCGCCTTGTGTGTCCGTTTATCCTGCTCACTTATCTCTCTTTCTGTCTTATGCTACTGTTTGGTTGGTAGAGTGGCAACGCCTCAGATGATCTGGCGGCTTCCGCTTTTAACCGCCTGGTGATATCAATTTGCCCAGTCCAGGAAGCCATGAAGTTTGCACAGATGCATTGGCGCAAAGCTGAAGTCCAATGCACTCTTGGCTGTTTTTTCTTTCTTTGATTAGAGCTCCATGCATCACCGCAACCCGCACTTGAACGGGAATTTGCAATGCCATGGACACCTAAAGTACTTCCAACTCTGTGAGTGAGTGTTGGTGGCTTATTGAAAACATGCACTCGTTTTTAACCTTGTCTACAGCGTAAAGTTTGTATACATTATCGTTGTTCGGCTATTCCGATTTCCCCGCCAAGTTTGGAAGGGTTGGCTTTCCAAACCTCGGCATTGGAGCCCCCTGAACGCCAAGAACCTAATCCCACTCCGAAACCTTTCTCAGGAGCGGAACACAACGGCGCATTCTCGAAGGAACGTCACGACCGAAACCCGAAATGTCATCCTACCGGCTTCCCAACATCCCATCACTGCGAAGACAGCAGCTTCGGCTTGAATTGTAGGGTTTGACCATGAACTTCTTCCCCATGTTTAAAAAGGCAAAGCTGCTGTTTGAATTATTGAGCGCTCATTATCCTGTTATAGCACGAGCCTGAAAACAGCTCCTCCCCCCGGCGTCTACGTGAATATCTCACCGACAGATCCCACCTTCTGGTCTGGTGTTATTTTTGTGCAGAAGGGTAATATATAATATCCGTGGATGCACCCTACCCTACTACACGTGATTTTCCGAAGCCGTTGAACAACGATGAGTTTGAAACCCATGAATGCTAATCAACGGATAACTAGGCCCCTACGCATCTGCGATTCTGCGATTTCAGTTCCGCTTTCCATCGACTTATCCGGATTTACCGCCATTAGTTACTTTCACGACAGATATATTCCACCCCCTCATCGTGCCGCTCACAACCTACACATTTAGCACCAACTCTCCCGATACAGATACTGTAAGCGCAACGGATGAAGAACGTCTACCACCCGGCGGCTTTAGTCTGAGGCATGGATTCCCACATTGGTTTGGAAGAGGAAGAGCTCAGAGGAGTGCGTCGAATTCAGCAGCATCATCACGGAATGTGAGTGGTAGCGAACAGAAGGGCGCGAAACCAGCACCCCTGGAACAGCCCAGTGAAGGGACAACGCCAGCTCCAGACAAAGACGCGGGGACTGGGACTTCGTTTGCGGAAGAGCAAGATGTCTCATCTGCGGGGCGAGTTTCGTCACATGATCCCCATGTGCGTGTATCTCCGTTACCAGCCGGCTCACCGTCTACTGCCAGTGTTCAGGTGGATGTCCCAGTTTTGACGATTCTTAACTACATCCGGTCGACGTTTGATGATGAAGCAGTATTGGACTCCATACCGCTGGAGGCCGCTGGGAACCCTGGAGCCTGGCATGCCTGGCGATCCCATCGGGGGCTGGGAAACAGGGAAGGGGAAGATGGCCCAGATGGACCGGTGAAAAGGAGCAGTCTGCACGCACGCCGACCTGGAGAATGGAACTGGGAAGGTGTTTGGGAGAAGAGAGTGCAAGCTGGAATTGAGACTAGTTACTTGGAATCAGTCCTTTTTGGCAATAGTACGCGGGGTGGTGCGGGCGATGATCTGGTGAGCTGTCACGACCACATCAACTTTTTTCTTATACGTCTATTGTATCTCCGGAAGAATCTAATTCATATTTTACATCCCAGATTCGATTTGTCAAGCTTGACAGTGATACGCTTTCCAAGACGAAGGAAGAGATTATCTCCACCCAAAAGGGTAGTGAGATAGAGACACCATGATTTGGTGGTGCTCAGCCTCGTCAAACATAGCGGGCAGATGTTGGGATAAGGGGCGCCACAATGGTGTTTTATTCCTTGCTGCCTGCTTGCGCTCTTACCTCATAATACTGTATTGCCTTGATTATATACAAAACTTTCATTTTACTCTATCCCAAACTCTATTATTTATTCCGTGTATGCTTGGCTGCTGACTTGGTTCTTTGCTTGACTTTGTCATGGTGCAGCATCGTTCCTTCTGCATGACGCTGATGCTTCTTTTGCTGTGTTTGTCCCTCTGCGTAAACACGGCTTTACTTCTCTCCGTTTAGCTAGATTATATCAACATCTCGTCTTATTTTATATTCCCATCGCTGGCCATTCCATGCTGTTTGTATTTGGCAATCACGCTCTAATTCTATATATCATCCGTTCAAGTTGTCTTCTCGCAATCAGGGGTAGAGAGGTGTATATCGAAAAGTAGGTTCGACATGTTCAAGGTAACACGGAGCGAAGCAAATAGGAATTTAATCTTACTTGCATTGGTGCTTGTTCCCATTGTTCTCCTGTTCGCTATATTTGCAACAGCTCTGGCGTGCTCAGAGTACTGGAGCCTGTTTCGGGAACGGCGACGTCTCCTGCGTGCTGGAAATAACGGCTATTCAAAAAGAATTCATTCAAACGCACCCTGGTTATCGTCATCATCAGAGTCGTCAAACACGTCGACAAAGACATCCGAGTCCAGCGACGGTGACGCAGATATGTACATGAAGCCGGTCCTGTTGAGGGAACACGTCTAACCGTCATTCACTGACACCCATTACCACGCGTTGGTTATATCAGCTCACCTCCCAGGCCCAACACGGACATCCAGCTATGCCTCGGGGAAGAGAGCACAATCATTCTTTCAAACAACGTTTGCAAACTCTTCCAGAGGCTCCTATCGCTTCTTCTCCCAAGAGCTGCGCTGCCCCTTACCCAATCCTCAGGCAGCAATCGTCTTATGCCATCCACCTACCACATCATTTCTCGAGAGCGTCTAAGTATTCCACACTGCAAGCCAGGAGACGTAGTCAGTGGTTATCGATCAGGCAATATTGGAAGGCATTCTTTCCAATACATCACCTCTGACGTTTCGGATTCTTGATAACAACGGGGGTAGCATGGAGGAGGTACGCATTTCAGCCACATCCATCACCCGTGGACATTATCAATGTAATTCTTAATACTCATCTTTTAGGCAACAAAAGAAAATCCACTCTCGAGAGTTAATAATGTTGTGCGGAAGATTCCGTCTCAAGGGGGCATTTTCTCTCGAGTCGCTCAAGTTCTTAATTTCAGCAAAAATCATTCGCGCCTAGGACCCAGCCCTGGCGAATACTCCAGACTAGACCGTCCAACGCGTGTTTTTACTGAGCCAAATTCACCAAATACCAATCCTTATCCTACAAGTCACAAAATTTGGGAACGAGGATCAACACCTCCCATAACTACACCAGAAATATCTGGCCAAAGGACTCCACGCTTTTTCCCTACCAATATTTGTGGCCCGATACACCGCAACAATGTCTTTACTCGCTTTTCATGTCCCCTCCCAATCACAAGCGCAAGAATAGATATAACGATGGATGCTATGAACATTTCAACGCGTGAGGATCTCTTCACATGGGCTGCAGTGGAAATATCCGCAAACGTTAATATAAGTGGCGAGCTTGACACCCAGATTGGATGCGAGGTTCCGCTAGATATTATGATTTTTGTTGATAATTCGTGGGTCTTCCTTGCCCAGATCTCGGTAATAATAGCTGACTGGCCTACTAGAGCAAGCATGTCACCTGCTCTACTAAAGGGGGTATGCCGGACGGTACTCCATTTGGCTTCATCAATAGATATCCTCGTCGACCGACTGGCCATCGGCTGTATATCTGCTGATCCTGAGCAAAATATGCAGCTGCTTTTACCTTTATCTACTTGCAATCTCGACGCTATCCGGGGATTGCTTCAATCGGTACAAATATTCGAATTGCATGGCAATGAACCATGTCAAATGCGCACCTCAAAAGCTCTCCATGAGGCGTCAAATTTGCTTCTGAGGTATTCGAGCAGGGGAGCGCTACGTCATTTGTTTGTGGTCACTGCAAATTCAGGCATATCTCTATCTGAAATATCCCCTAACATAAGCAGTCGAGTGCGATTTCACACCGTATCACCAGAGCCTGCGTTGGGAATATGGGCTTCCGAACCAAAGGATGGTTGGCATCTATCTGTTAGTTTCAATGACGAGGAATATAAAGACGCTGTTCATTCTCTGAAGGAGAATTTGAAGCAAATTATGCGCCATCTTCGCTATGGACTTGATCCCGGTGTCCTGTCAAACTTGTCAATAGATCTAAATGGACAAAATGGTTATGAGATCGAAGCCATTCTTGGTGATACTAAATGCAAAGCTTTGCGACCAGGGGAGAAGTGGACACTTCTTGTTAAAATAAGAGCTGCCCCTGAAGCAATGGAAGTGTCCTCTGGTCATGGCGTCCTCACCAAAGGCGACTTGGAGCGGGGAGATTCTTGGGCTAAAAATCAAGCCGACAACGGCATTCACCACACGATCGACCAATTTCACGGACTCCTTGGTCCCCCTGATAGGGCTGCCGCTGAAAACAATTTCAGTGTAAGCCTAGAACATAGTCATTCAGCACTATCCAGCTCTGCGGTAATTAAATTGGAAAACAAATGTGAAGTTGCCCGCGTCTCCCGCAACGATGCAATGTTCGGTCAAAATATCAGACAGGCTCTTCCCGAAGATGTCCGGAAGTTATATGTCGAGGGAATCACCGTGCAAGGGAGAGCCAAACCAATTCATTCAATGCATTTGAGCTGCCATCTTGACAACGACAATCATGGGGAACCAGAGCAGGGAGAAAATAGTAGTGAACTTCCTTTCGTTCATTCCCCATTAGACATCTTACCCGGATCTGGAGTTGCACAACAGTCCCCTGGTAGAGCTGGGTAGTTTAAACCCGTTTCGAAATTTGGTGAGAGGATGTGATGATAGATGCTTTCACAACTTATCTCTGGATGGGAAAATCTCGGGAAAGCAGGCGTTCGTTTCACCAATTACCTAGGTGCTGATGGCAATTCTACCTTCGACTAGGATATAAAATGGTATATTGGGATTGAGATTGGCTATGCTTTGACTTTTCTTCCAGTCTGGTTCCTCTCTCCCTTATCCACAAACGATTTGTAAAACGGCTTGATTGACGGAGTTTTTATATATAAAGTGCTTGAGCGAGGTTAACCTCAGTGGCTATAGGCTACAAAGTAAACTGTGTTAATGGTTATCAGTCTACGGACGTACTGATATTATGGTTCGGTGTTTTTAGGAAAAGGCGTCTGTTAGGGCGCTGTAATCGACAGGGAAGGTGGTTTCATCTTAGTTACGACAAATCCATGGATAATACCAAGGAAAACAGAAACCATAAACAAATTCGACTCCACTCATTCACTTCGTAAATAATAACATAAATCCATCATCCATCATTTCTCAGCTATATTTATTTCATGGCTTTACTCGAGTCATTCCCTGGCCTTCCGTTTGACGCTCCACGCTTTTTTCCTTATCCAGCCAAATGGGTTCCCCCTCATCATCAAACTCCGCCCACTGGAAAAATGAACACGACGCCTTCCCAACCGCATACCCAGAATAGCACATCCACATATATCTTCCCCGCGTCTCCCTTTTCCTCTGCACGCAGCGCAACACACACGGCATTCCGCAATGGCACCTGGGAGTATGTCGCGGGTGCAGAGACTCACGGTACCAGCGGTATGTGATATTTATGCGTTTGTTACCCGCGATTGGATGGGGAGTTATAGTCTGTGTGGGGCTGATGCTGTGTTTGTATTCTTCTTGAGTTTCGGCATGCATTACCAGGAGGGAGTTATGTGGAAGGTGGATGGAGATTTGGCCTTGTATGTCCGCTCTACTTACTGGCGTTGTAGACGTAGATGTAGATGCCGTAGGCCTCTCTTCTTTGCTATTATCACTATTGCTGTTAATGTTATCATTGAGATCTTCGGGATCATCAGGTGGCACTATCTTCCGCACCCGGAACTCCCTCATCACGCCTAGACTTAGACTACCAATGACGGGTCGAGGCCCCAGATACGTCAGTTCATCCGAGTGGTAGCCCACGCTCTCGGAGGGCCCATCATAACAGTTCACAAATGCCGCATTGGGGATCCATGTACGCGTCGATTGGTATTTTAGTTTCTTTCCTCCAGGGTAGTGTGATTTGATACGCTTACGGATCTCGTCATTCACGGCTTGTTGGACTTTTGTAGAAACACGACGGAGTTCCGGGGTTAATACCCGGACATCTGTTCGATAGCTGCCATTGTAGGAGTATTCGTGTTTCTGTTGATGTAGTTCTTCAGCGCTGGCGACATAGAAGCCTGCGGAGTGGGGACTCTGGACCGTGTTTTCGAAGAGTTGGAAAGTTTGTCTGGGGAATGTTTTGGCTTCTTCGAGGAGTTCGCGCAGAAGATCGTTGGCTTCATTGGTGGGGAGGAAGTTGTGGATTATGGTGCAAGGAGTGTACTTAGATATGTCCTCAGGGGAGAAGAGGTGCAAGGTCCGCCCTCTTTTCGTGAGAGGTTTCGATCCTAGTTTGGGCGTTGATAAGCTTGCCGCTGTTACGCCGAATGATGAGAGTGAGCTTTGTATGCCTAGGCCTCTAGAAATTGTGCGCTTCTTATTACTGTGCGGAGGCGTCTGGGATGATAGGGTAGAGCATGCCGTCGTGACCGATCCTTCACTGTCAATCAACGAATCAAGAAGGATTTCTTGCTCGAAATCTGGGAAGAGCGATGCCAGAATGGCCAGCTTTATATCTGTTGATTCATCCTCTCTAGCTATCCCACAGTCCCCTTCTTTGGCTGAAAGAAGTGTTGTGGTGTCTTGAGGCCTCGGCGAGTTGGAGTCTCTTAGACGTTTCCGAGAGAGAAACTGATCCATTTCCTTTCAAAATTTTCTATTTACTTCGGACAGTACATGTGTATTCAGATGATAGCAATCCCCCGAGCCATTTATTGCCTAGTTTGCGTCACGTTGTGGGGATGAATCGAGTACGAGATCTGGAGAGACGCGAGATCATGTGACACCAATTGACTTCCAAGGTTCCAAGGCTGTTGAATACAGCGCTGAGAGCAATGATGAGGACTCGAAGTTGAATGGTTAATAATTTAGCGTGCCCCTAGGATTCCGATTAAAGAATCCAGTGGAAGTGGCAGTCGAAATTCTTGAGAGCAGCGAAATCGAAGTACTTCTACGTAGGGATAGCTAAGTATCGGTCTCCAACGTCGCAGAGCCGTGATGCATTCCTTTCAAGTTAAAATTTGCTCCGCTGATGGATAGGAACTCACCAGTTGAGTATGGTAGAGAGATTGGCAGGGTATCTCGCAAATTGGAATTTTCCTGGTCTCTTGTAATCGAGAATTGTGGATTTTGATATCATGGACGTGTGTCTCATGTATTCAAAATAGTGCGGAGAATCGCAGCGGTTCCTGTTCAGTTGCAATTGAACACAAGATATCCCTTTATCCGAATCTGGATTACACTCGGATGGCAATGAAAGACACGCTCTCTCTAATATCAGAAGGTTGCTGAAGGTTGTCGGGAAGTGTCCACGGGTGGCGGACCGAAGACCCACGTGATGATGACATCAGGAACAAGATCTGGACCTCGGTGGTTCAACGTCAAGTCAAAAAGGTGCTGGATTGAAGTTCAATTTGCTTCGGAACATTTTCTCCCTCACGACACACGGGCTATCCTGGAACAACATCTGAGGATGCGGATCCCCATATACATCTCCGAAGGGACATACTCAAATTGACCCCATGAGAAGAGCTGGTCGCCCATAAAGCCGCGCCAACTTGTTTTGGGATCACCAATTGGAAGCATTTCCCACTCCTTATTCCCCGCTCGGCAACATGCTTGAGTTCCGCACTGAGGGTTTCAATGGATATGCAGTGAAATACTCCCCTTTCTTTGACTCCCGCCTTGCGGTTGCTGCATCAGCGAATTTTGGCCTTGTTGGAAATGGCAGGCTTTACATTCTCGACTTGACACCCAACGGCATCGTCCCTTTGAAATAGTAAGCCACGAAAAGACATATCAAAACCTTTAAATATAAATTATCCTAACCCTTCCCCCTCTGCAAGATTTTGCTTAATCATTTTCAATTTTTCGATTTTTCATTTTTTTTTTTTTCTTTTTGAAAATACCTCGCGTGATTTACGTATTACTAACAGCTCTATTTTAATACCAGCTTCACAACGCAAGATTCTCTTTACGATATTGCTTGGTCCGAAATCCATGAAAACCAAGCCCTCGTGGGTTCCGGGGATGGAAGCATTAAGCTCTTCGATGCTACAGTGGATGAGTTTCCTGTCCAAGGATGGAAAGAACATTCTCGAGAAGTTTTCTCAGTACATTGGAATTTAGTAGCTAAGGACCGATTTTCCTCCAGTAGCTGGGACGGAACCGTTAAAATTTGGTCCCCCTCCAGACCGCAATCACTCTTAACTCTCCCGACACATAGCTGTACGTATTCTGCCGCGTTTTCACCGCACTCTCCCGATATTTTATCTTGTGTTTCCTCAGACTCGCACCTCCGCGTCTTCGATTTGCGCACACCTGCCTCCGCAAACAATCACCTTACAGTACAAATCCCGATTCACAAAGGATCATCGGTACCTACGAAGCCAGGATTTCAACCTGCACCCGCTTCGTGCCCTCCATCAGAGGCTCTGACGCATGACTGGAACAAATATCGACCTTCAGTTCTTGCCACGGCCGGTGTCGACCGTACAATCCGTACCTTTGATATCCGTGCTCCGCATCAGGGTCCTCTCTCTGCCATGATTGGACATGAATATGCCGTCAGAAAAGTTACCTGGTCACCGCATCTTTCGCACGTTCTGCTTAGCGCTAGCTATGACATGACTTGCCGTGTTTGGAGCGACTGCTCCGATACCGGAACGCCTGGTGATGATGCGGGCTTCGTGCATGGTGGACCGAGCGCTGAATCAGCAATGGGCAGGGAGCTGGGGCGCATGGGGCGCCATACGGAGTTTGCCACAGGTGTAGATTGGTGTCTCTTTGGGAGTGAAGGGTGGTGCGCAAGTTGTGGGTGGGACGAAAGGCTCTGTGTTTGGGATGTAAGAGCGGTGATTGCCTGATACTAAAAATTTTACTGATATGATGTATCTGACCACATCTCAACGTCATCTACCCTCGAAACCGTGATGTGATATGGATGGCCTACGTTTCGATCTCTATCACACGACCTTTTTTACACGTTTCGACTAGACCGCAATTAAATAACGACCGAAACCTGCAGCAGCGAGGAAACCATTTGTAGTGTTACAACAGTCTGGGCTTTCCAATACCCTTGGAGTACCATTTACCTCTTCCACGGCCACCTCATCGGGGACCCATCAGGGACCCATCGGCTACTATCTACTCAACGCTAGACGGCTCAACGATACGAAACCCCCCACTCGCAAGCTCAGTGAGCACTAAAGGACCCCTTGTTGGCACATTATCTGCATTTGTCGCCGTAGAATCATATCAGCTGTGAACGAACCCATACTTCCACTGTCAATTCCTACGTCTTTGGATGTCAAAGTAACTCGTCCCGCGGATTTGACTACGCAGCCCAAGTAATGGTTTTGGCCCGGATATATTGAATTAGAAGGATTGCATAGCTTCTCATCACTGTTATGATAGCGAAATTGGCCTCTAAATGTAGTTTCCGCCATTGGGATATAGTTGCCCTCTGGGGAATAGCCTGACTCAAGACATTTGGAAAGGATCTTAAAGGGGGTGCGTGATATTGAGAGTCAGGCTAGTCCAATATGAAATAAATAATAAAATCGTTCATGAGAAGAAGAAAATATCCAGCCCTCTGACTCATGGCCAGGCTTCTCAGTCCGCCTGGTTCTTTCGGCCCGGTCTGGGTCCAAGAGGGGCAACACCAGCCAAGAGACAACTAATGTCGTTTTGGATGAAGAAGACAACCGGCTGCTGAGAGGTCTGACCGCCACCTTTGTCCTTGCAAGTGCATGGATAATTTTATCATACTATTCTCTGTGACGGTTCCCTGTCCTCGGCAATCCGTTCGGCAAGAAAAGAGCAGCGGAGGTCAGGTTTTCTGTTATACACAGAAAAAGAGCCTTTTTGACAGGCGATGATTGATTAATAATGTCAACTCCTCTCCTGTGCACAGTGTATGCAAGCAGCCGCGTGGCTTGGTAGGGCTGGTGCTGGCGCTCTGTTTGCCACGAGTTCGACACTGAAGAAACATAATAGGCATAACGGTCCGTCATTATCATTATTCCTCCGATGCATAGACGTTTAAAAGGATGGGATATCAACGTATGTCGAACATCCTCTCGCCCATCGAGCGAGGCTAAAAGATTTACGGATGGTGCGCTTCATCGATTGCTGTACGTAAAGTATAAGGTTCTGGACTTGGAGTGTCCATCTGAGTGCAATGGGAAAATGGCCACACTTTTGCTTGGCTGACAAAATTGCGGATACATCCATGAATATCAATGGCAAACCGATCCGCTCTCCCTTTCCCGTATAGGTGGGGTCCGGCTACTTGGAACAAAAAGCCTTTAGTTTGTCGCGAAGGGCGCACTAGAACCGCATCAACCGCTTAACAGGTTCGGAGATGCGTTAGCCAGGAAAACGATACCAGAGCAAGCCGGGGTAACCGAACGACTTTCTTAGTGCCAGCAAGGGCAGCCTGAGCTTGTAATCGCAATTTTGGCGGTTTGCCGCTGCGAGTTTGGGAGGCGGATGCCCCTCAAAGACCCACAGAGTTTCAGGGATGACTACCATGAAATGCTATAAAATCATGGAAGCCGACCCAGGCCTTTTGCTAGCTCGAAATTGCGATATTATCGTAACTACATGAGTTATGTTTTTGGGCTGGGAGGGATATACATATTTTGTGCTGGTTTTTGGAAGCTATATTTCTCAATGACAGCTGATGCAGATAGGACTGATAGAATGGGGAGCATATATATGCCGTCAGGTATTGTATTCTCTGGAGTTATAAAATCCGGTAAAATTTTTCAATACTGACCCTACAGCAGATTCAAACATTATACCACAGAATCTGTCGAATGACTCACTTTCGCAAAGTGAGGATGGTTCCCCTGTACTCGATGAAACGCTGGATTATGCACTCTCCGCATACAGATTCCGTCGAGTTGCGTCGAAAACAATTGTGTCATTCCATTCCAAAGATCCCGAAAATCCAGTCAATTGGAGTAAAGTATGTATATATATATATATATAAATATGCACTGTATGCAAGCTTCCTGGTATTTACCAGCGTTTATATCTGTTTGGGATATGCAACGTGGAATAGTAGCTAACACCACCATTACAGAATAAAAAGCGGTTCATCTTTACCGCAGGGATTGTAACTGTCCTGAATAGTACCCTCTGTGCCTCCTTACCCAGCGGTGCAATGCCATTTATTTCCAAAGAGTTCAACATAACAAGCAAGGAGCAGTTGGTCCTCCCTATATCCTTGTTCCTTGTTGGCTATGTTTTTGGCCCGATCTTCTGTGGCCCTATGTCGGAATCATACGGGAGGAAAGCCATGATGATAATCCCATTCTTTATTTTCATGGTCTTCACAATGGGCTGTGCACTCTGCCGAAATTGGGAATCTCTGTTAGTCTTCAGATTGATTCTGGGTGTCGCAGCAGCTGCTCCAATTGCTATTGTAGGCGGCCTATTTGCCGATATCCACAGCGATCCAAGGGAGCGAGGTCAAGTCATGGCATACTTTATGGCTGTGGGTACATGCCACTTTCCTAGGGGACACATGATCACTAATATTGCACTTAGGTGACTACCGTTGGTCCACTTATCAGCCCCTGGCTGTCAGGTTTTACAGCACCAATAAGTTGGAGGTGGCCTTTTTGGATATCACTTATCTTTGCAGCCCTTTCCGCTCCACTGTGCTTTTTCATGCCTGAGACGTACGCCCCTGTTCTCTTGCAGCGGAGAGCTCGAGCTTTACGCAAGAGCACAGGCAACGGCAATATTGTCGCTCCATTTGATATCCAAAAGCGAGGGTTAAGAGTGATACTCACTGTCACCCTAACACGTCCGCTTCGTATGTTCATTCAGGAGTCAATCGTGCTTTTTACTTGCTTATATTTGGCAATTGTCTATGCGATATTTTTCATCTACTTTCAAGCGTATCCAATTATTTTTCAAGGTATGACCAAGTTCCGCCACGTTCTGGAACCTTGCATATTGTTTTTTCTAACCAACGGATTGAAGGTATATATGGCATGAATACTGGTGTCAGCGGCCTAATGTATCTACCCAGTAAGTTGTATAACTTTCCCAAACGCATTCGAGTCTTCGCTAACATATTTTCCCCTACAGTCGCCATTGGTGCATTTTTCTCTTGTGCGGTATTTAGCTGGTGAGATTCTTATCTCCACAAGGCCAAGGCCACGGGCGCAAGTTGGGCCGATATTGAAGAATATAGACGCCTCCCGCTTGCTTGTATCGGAGGGCCACTATATGTTATTGCTCTATTCTGGCTAGGCTGGACTTCCTCGACAAACATTCACTGAGCAGTTCCCATGCTATCCGGTATACCATTTGGTCAGGCTACTTGCTGATTTTCATGGCAATGCTTAACTACCTATCCGATGCGTATGAGACATTCTCATCTAGCGCCCAGTCTGCAGCTAGCTGCTGCCGGAGCACTTTTGCCGTTCTCCTCCCCATTTCCACCACCCCAATGTTTAGTCGCCTGGGGGTAAGTTGGTCATGCAGCATGCTGGGATTCTTCAGTCTGGCCATGTCGCTTATCCCGTTCGCATTCATCCGGTATGGTGAGCATATTAGACGGAATAGCAAATTCTGCCAATATCTCCGCGAGCAGAAGGAGGCGGATCGGATAGCCGAGGAGGAGGAGGACAGGATGCATCATCTGAGGGCTGAAACCGGAAGGGATGTTGAAAAAGGCCGGGTCACCAGTGCTCCCATACCATGAGATAGGAATTTCACCCGAGGACACGCTCTCTTAACAACCGTCTGTCATCTGAAGTAAGGTTTTATGGGAAATAGTTAAGTGGTCACGACTTGCATTAACAACGATGAACGCACCAAGGAGATTTAAGTTTATAGTCGATTTACGACACGGAAACTTTATAAATATTTCTTACCGTCTCTCATCTTCGAATCTTCTCCAGGTTTATACACTTTTGTGGGCTTTCTAGTGATAGAGCCACGGAGCAGGATAGGGTTCTGTGTGCGTTTTATGCTTCTTTTCTTTTCGGTTTCCCCCGGGGTTTCATTCACGCGATGCATGCATGGGATTGTCAGAATAAACGGCGTTTATTTCTACCGAGAATGCGAAAACGGAGTTAGTGTTCTATGATGGCAGGGTTTAAAATGATTTTCCTTTGCGCTCGTTTCTCCTGAACCAATAAAACAGGTTATAAAAATGTTAGGATACATGCTTTAGAAATAATGTGAACGGTGTTAGGCCTGCCTATGATGAATGGGCGGAAAATGTAAATGTTAAGGTTTTGATTATAAACTAGGATGTTTAATATTAGCTCAATCACCACCAGCGCCGTGGTGGTCAATCCAATCCCCCAACATTTAGTTAATTAGGGCTCGTAGGTCACATGAATGTCCCTAAACTCCTCTCCCGTCCTCACCAAAACTGCTGCTCTTACAGTATAGTTTTAGTATTGGGTGCCAAATTTTATGGCATGGCACTGCATCGTACACAGGACCATATATTCTAGAGTATTCAAATTTCAAACGGTTAGTTCGCTACCTGCGCTGGGAAACTCACTGTTAGATTCTGACGGTATGGCTAATTCCATTAAAAAGAAAGGAGTCAAGAGTGCATGGCACAAAGGTTTTCCCAAGGTAATCGATCCAACACGAACCCGGCCCAAATAAATGGCGGAGTCAGTCCTCCAAGTCGAATTTACTGTGGGGGCGCCAAATATGGCACACTTTTGCCCATATCCTACGCATGCAAGCCTACAACCGATCAATACTACGCTGAAGCGGCAGTGTTGAATGAGGTGGAGCGAAAGTTGAGCGTACCCCAAGCGAGGCTTCTCTTCGCGCGACTGTTGAATATAACAAGGGCCCTCGTGATTATTGAGGTATGAGAACTTTTGCGAGGTCTATGAAGATCGCTTACTGCGGGGAGGGTTCATGCCAGCCTCTGGGCCGATGGTTGGCCATCATTGGTGTCCAAACTGACGGGAACTGTAAGCAGATTGGCTGAGCAGGAGCTGCGGGGACGGAGGTGGAGTGTGTTGATCAATAAAGCCGAATTTGATACAATGCCTGAGTTTGAAATGACATACCGCTGTGGATGGATAATCATGAACATGGACAAAGAACTTAAACGTCATATGACATAACGAAAATACGTTGCGCAATCACAAGCCATTTTCCGATTCAGATATCTAAGTTCCACTGGTATCTTTTTTGGATTTGTAACTCCAGATGTTCTGGGCAAAACTAATAACCCATTTGAGTCATTAGTAAATATTCACTGTGGTGAAGGTTTAGATCAAAATGGCAAAGAATAAGAATATCCAGTGCTTCAGTGCCTATTGGAAACTGCCTGCCTGCATCTAGCCCTGCTTGTTTGAATGAGGGTTGCCGGGTGTCTACCATATTCTGAACAGGAGTGAGTCAATATTCAAAAGGGCAAGACGAAGCAGGATACCAATCATACCTGCCCATCATTTGTCGCCAGATATTGTTTGTATAAATGATAGCTTGCATCCACTTACCAGAACCGGAGGTTAATGGCGGGGAAGGAGGGGTTACCACCCAGCTTCGTTGAATACCAGTAAGGCCAATTAAGATGATTAATTACTATTAGCCGTCGAAATATCATGTCCATTGATGGCGGCGCTGCGGGAGAAGCAATTGATGTTGTGTGCGGAAGAATCAATCCAACTCCCATCCTCAGGAATCACGCACAGAAAGTGATTTGATATGGGCAAAGAGGACTTCCGAAGCGGGCCGTAACCCAAACTTTTACCCCACAGTAATTCGACTTGGTGGCCTGGAAACTGATAAAGTTATGTCTTCATCTTTCTGTTTCGACTAAGAGGTCAATCACAAAGCCAATGGTTCAGAATTCGGCTGAATTCATACCTTGTATGTGTTTGTACACCTTACAGTTACATTCCTCCAGCTCCTCGTCTCCCCCCCTCCTCCTCCTCCACCGCCGCCGCCAGTCTTTCTTTGTTCCTTCAATGTAGGATCGAGGAATCTTGGGTCCATACATATGTGTGGTACGTGGATGGACCCAAAAATCTATCAAATTTCCGGCAACTCCCCGTGGAGCTACCACCTATTTCTCCTACTTCCCCGCCTTGGTTCAAGGATCATCTCTGGAATAATAGATCTCCGCAACCTCTCCGGTCAACCTCCAAGTTCATGTCCCCTTTGACCCCCTCCAGCTCCAAAGAAAATCCTCAACCAGGTGCCCCAACAGGCTTCCCGTGGAAGGGGAAGAGTCCTTGATTTATGCAAGCTAGCGGAGGTTCGGACCTGTTCTGGAAGAATAACTAGCCAAATCTGTCATGGCGCAAGGGGAGCATTGCATAGGAACGTAGGCTAAGATAGGATTTTAGCGACTTGGCGATTGGCCACATATTACATAGTACCAACGCATGCTGCATAGTTAAATGCAGAAATGAATATCATGGACATAGTAAGGTAAGGTTTTTGGCCTTTAGTTTTATTTTTTGGTTGGGGGAAAAGGGGGAGTTAAATTCCGAGCTTCGGAATTAGGTTTCCATAAACGCATGTTTTTTCATTCTGCACGAGAAGGCCAACAAGGTTCGAGGCCTTCAAGACTGAGGGACATCCAAGGCAGGAAACCTCGCGTTGGCGAATGGCGGGGATGTTGCTGACGAAACCGGCGATTTGTTTCCGAAAAGGATCGGGTTGGACGGTTTCGATGTGAGGAGTAACTATTCGTAACGAAAATGAGCAGTTGAATCAATGGTCGGCACATGGATGCATGTAATTGACCCCAAGCTATTGGGAAACCAGCCGTATGCTCTGCGCATGTGTATGCTCTGCACATGTGCATGCATGGACAGTACCTGAACTTTGCGGGCGTAGTTGTATTCTTCTTATCTTACGAGGTGAAGTTCAGCTTTTGACAAGATGATTTTAGGTTTGATTAGTCTCAGCCGCGTGGCACCCGGCGCTATTTTATCCGTCCCAAGCCCTGTCGGCTTTCATTCGATGTGATGATGATGATGATGATGCGGGGATGGATAATTCCACACGGCCACTGGAGCAAAAGAGCTCAATCACCACCTGCAACCATGCTGGTAGCAGAGGGGACGGACCAATCCAAACACCCAACACTGCTATCATATCATCAATAGATTCTATGCCATTGATCGATACTAATATCACCGATAGCTACATTCATATACCTATCATATCATTGATAGATTAGAGCATAAAGATTCAATAATACTGATATCGCTGCATCTTGTTATCAAAGACACACAGCAAGGAGCAGTATTTTTATCTGTAATATAATGTTTTCACTATACCTCAAACATACCGGGTACGTGTGTTAATCATTCCATCCCCATGTAATACAGATGTGTGATAGGCAAGGATGCCAGCCAAAGCAACGGCTAGCGAGAGATGAACAATTGTGGTATTTAAGCTGTCTTAGCACTTCTGCATATACCCCATGAGGGCTTCAATTGCGCCCACTGCGTAATTCTACAGATCAATTTTCCCTTCCCCCTTTCCCGCTCATCCAGGATTTTAAATCCCGAGTCTCCGCCCCTGTCAATGGCAATGTTGTGGAAGGTTGGAAGGTGAAATGAGCTGGGCACAGTCTGTGCAGACTACTACGTCGATGGTGTTGATGAGTGAAGGCCAGGTTCCGAAATAATGAAGTCTTCAAAAAATTCCAAATGGTGTCATTGCTGTTGTGCATCGCTTGATCGCTCTTTTTGCAGAGCGGCGATCATACCAACTACCGATCCGATCACTCAGTAGTACAAGGTTGGTCGACTATGCCCTATGACTCTATTCGATTTTCCTTGTCAAAATCTCTGCGATGTTCGGAGCGGAACGCTTGCGGAGTAGTTACAGCACCATCTTTGTCCCGGAATCTTAGGGAGGGAAAAAAAAAAGAAAAGAAAAGAAAAGAAAAGACATGGCAGGCCCAATTGGACGATAATCAGAGTGTGGAAGAAAGGACATTGGCCGGAAATGTGAAACAAGACCCGCATACAATTGTGGAGGGGGGAATCCGCGGGCGAGAGTTTTCTATTCTTTTTATTGTGTTTGATGTATGTAGGCTGCAAGGGGCAAATGTGTGAATGTAACTATTTCCCAAGTTTTTGGGCCATCTCCTGCACGGACAAGTTCCATGCATAACTACAGCTATGGAGAAGGATCTAAGGAGACATGGATGTCCACACAGATCGCGACTGTCATAAGGAATTCCTTCCACCCCCCACCCCTTGGAATAGGTCAAGGCGGGGCCGGGGGAGGAGGTACAGGAACTGTATGGGGAGAAAAGGAATATTGGTTTTGCAGAACAATGTTCATCAATCCATCAATTGGGGGGGACTACCAACAAAGGGTTAAGAAGCACAGACTGCACCCTTAATCGAAACCGGCCGGAGAAGCATGAAATTTCATCAGGTTCAAGAGTGAGATGCGAAAAACTTTGTTTTTCTTTCTAGGTTCCTTGTTCGCTTGCCCATAAAATGAGATAGGTCTCCGAGAGTGTGAGCATAATATAGTGCCACAGAGCAACAATGAAAATAGTCGACCTGCTAGAGAACCGTTGCTCATTATTTTATTTTATTTATTTTTATTTATTTAGTTTTTTTTTTTTTTTTCTTCTGACGCAGGAGGCTCCAATTTTTCTGAGGAAACAAAAAAGAATACAAAAAGTTTAACAATTGGTTTCTTGGCTGGAGTTTCAGTG
>NW_001813977.1:1433325-1456767 GCF_000149585.1 Histoplasma mississippiense
AAATGGCAATGCACAACCGCTTTCCAGGTTGGTTGGAACTCGTGGTATATACATAAAAGTTCGACGTCTCCAAACGCCAATTTCGAACGCATGCAGCCAAGGATAGGGTTTGCAAGTGAGTTGTCGCAGAACAGACGAACAGACGCAAAGAGAAACATCAGGAAGCGGGTAAGAAAGTGCGTCTACGCTTTGGGGTTGTCCACCCTTACATGCGGACGTTGGGGCGTAGTAATGGAATGGTTATATCGGACCACATGCGAAGGTGGATCGACACAGCCCTAAGGTGCATGACCGAGATAAGCACCACAGTTAGGGCCAGACAGCACTTTTCGAGGGGTTTGGTTGGCGAAGCCAGTTCTCGTAGGTATTGGACTAACCATTATCAGCAAGGCGAAGTTTTGAAGCTCAGTCGAGACACTGTGCCACAGCGATTACAGGATCGGAGGGATCGTGGGTGAGGAGGACCGGACGCGGAATCGATATTGAGAAACAAATGGAAGCGAAGGCGCGAACTCATAGTTCGTCAGTTGCGCATGAATTACCACTAGTAGTAATCGATTGACTCTGACGATTTGCGTGAGGGCGATGTGAAGGAATGAAGGGATTAAAATAATGACTGACGAGCTGCCAAGACCCAACTTCCGGTTGAAAAGCCCCGAGAATTAGGCTAGTGGATCGGCGCGCGTGGGTAAGGCTCATCCTAAATTTAGTTAAAGAATCGCCTAGATCAGCCCGAAGAAGACCGACCTGAGTTGGGGCAGCGTCCAGTTAAAACGGGATCGGGCTGTGGAGAGCCAGGGACCTGGTGGCACATAAGGACGGGGTGCAGAACCACTACACCAGGAAGGCGGATGGAAGGGCAAGACTGAAGACTTGTGGGATATCGCTCCATCTGCAGGAATTCGTTCATCCTTGGATCCTCGCCAGTTCATTGTTGATTGGGAGGGGAAGACAGAAAGAAGCGGTAAAAATAAAACCGAGCAACCGCGATAAAGCTCGAGTCCTCCAACCCTCCTTGGTTCACCCGATTTCCCTGCTGAAGTGGAACAACAGAATAAATTGGGAATGCCGTCCAGATCCATGGTGTGCAGACGGATAGTTAATCGTTAATCTCTTTGTCATGTTTCTTTTCTTTTTCCTTCGTTAAGCTGAACTTTGTCGCCAACTATTCCTCTCGATCCGACCCTCGCTCGCCCAAACAAACACACACACAACTCTCTCTCTATCTCACGCTCTCTCCGCCTCTGTTTCTCTGCTCTGTGGAAGGATCTCCATCCTCTATCGGGGACCAACACTCTCTTCTCGCATATCAAAGGATTATATCCTTCTTTCACACTCATTTTCCAGCCTGATCGACCCCCGGCCCTCGTTTCCAGCCCCTCTTGGCCCCGCCTCTTCAACAGTTTCAGACAAACAGCCAAATGCGCTAGAGCGGTCGGAAAAGCGATTCCAGGGCTCTCCTCCGCCACCAACCAACCAGCTCGCCCGTCCTGTTGGAGTGTTCGATTGAGAGTTTGGCTGAACGAGCCATCTGCTTGCCCAGAGCCTTAACCTGTTCTGTGATCTTTTTTTACCCGCGTCGCCTTAAATTTATCACTCTTGTTGCTCTTTGCCCTCGTATCCCCATTTCCAACCACGAACTCTCTGCGATTTTCTCCGCTGCCCTTCACTCCTTACCATCAGCCCATGTTATTCAACAAGTGAGCTGGCGCTAAAACACCTTCGTTGTCTTATTTTCCAAGTGAGGTTATCCTTTGATTTGGACGTTCTAGTTTGCGCTGGCATCAATCTGACCTGCCCATGTCAGCCTAGAACCCAGAGCCAACAATTGGAATACCTCCAGCTAAACTGTCATTCCGGTTTTGACTTCATATCATTAATATTTTCTCCTTTACCCTTGTATAAGTCTCGTACTCTGTCCCTCCCTCTTCTCGATGCAGTGACCCTCTGCGACCATGGGTTCGCCTCGTTATTCGGAATTAGGACTGTCCCTGGGAATACTCGAGGAAGATTTACGTTGGTATTGGAAGTTATTAGCAAGCATCTCAGCTTGGCTTCTTCTGGCTGGGTATGTCGAAGTTAACGGCCTTGTCGCCCACAGAATTTCAAAAGACCGAACTAATCGATATATTGGTGTGTTTCTCTAGGTTTGTTGTTTTCCCACTTGCAATCGATAACCATGCGAACAACATGCGCGGCGGCCAGTTTGGTTTGACCGCTGCCGCTACTGCTCTTATCGGTGTTGGCTACCTGGTTTGCGTTGGTTTCTGTTTGCGGTGGAAGAAGAAGCATTATCTGGTTGACTTCATTTTCATGTATGCAAAATATACGCTGCCTACCATTTTAAGAGCTTCCGCGAAAATTGGAACCTTTTATCGCAAAACCATGGTACTGACAATGATTCCCGCACCTCACATAGACCATGCTTCGGATCAAGCCTAATAGGCGTCTTTAACGTCGCCTTGAATATTCTAGTCAGGCGATTAACTCCCCTCACCGCCCTCTCTATTTCAGTTATCACCATTTCCACCGTTTCCACCGCCGTATTTGGAGTTGCAGCAATCTATAACTCCCATAGTGTCGTTTTCGTCCCACGACGTTCAGCCGTGCGGCGGGGGCGGAACGGAGAGGTTTCAGTCGACGATGCAGAACTGCAACGAAGACAGCTTTTACGACTTTATTTACAGCAAGGCGCGGACCAGGCGCCGAGTCCTGAAGTATCTCACAGCACCTTCCGCATCGATCTCCCCGATGCGGGCTTAGACGCAGATGAAGAATTGACAGTCAAACCCCAAAGGCCATACGAACGTCCCTTACCACCTTCTCCACCACCAGGTTACAAGCCTGGAAGGCCAAGTAACCGATCACCACCGCGTGACGGAAATAATCCTCCTGCCACAATACGTCCTCATCGACATGAACCAAGAGAGATGAGACGGTCCATCGTCGAATTGGGCGATCTATAGCCAATTTCATGCATATTTATTCCATATTTCGATCTACACATGTCTAAATCCCATCTCCACGGAGAGCAGGATGCCTTTTGGAATGCATTCGAAATGGACATCTTTTTCCTTTACCGGGCTGTGACAATAATTCTTTCCTTTTGTTCCCATACCTTGATATCTCTCGGGGTGTTTTTTTTTTTCTTTTTCTGTTTTCTTTTCTTCATTTTATAAAGCGTTATTAGCGATATCCCGGCAGGCGCAGGTTTACAATTTCTTATTTCCTTTCTAAATTTAGTATTTTTGATTTCTCTGTCGATTTATTACTTTCTTTCTGTTTGACTTGATTTTTAACCCACTACAGGATGTCGAGTCTCTTCCGCACAATTTCGCATCGTCGAATCTCCGAACCATTTCCTATCCATATCCGACCATCTTCCGTTATCCCAATATACCACACAATGGCCCCTGCCAAGCCCTCGCCATGTGCTGCTTAAATGCTTCCTCTTTACCCTATTTGACAGAAGCGAAAATTGAGATGGGCAAATTTTTACGAACGCGAAATACGAACACGAAACAACAATCAAAATGATAATGTCAATAAAACGTCATTAGCGAAACAGAATCTCAACATATCATAATAATATAGTCGATGAGACCCATCTCATCACCATATATCATCGATAGATTATCAGGAAATGACTGTCATTTTCATTCATACTCTTTCCCCAAACCAAGGCGAGAGAATGGGTGGAAAAAGTAACAAAAATAACCACGAATACAACAATGAACAAACGTGAACACAACCAGAGCCACAAGTCACTGGGTATATCACTTCTCTACTTTAAGAACGATCCATTCGTCCTCGCAGGCTGCTCATCATAATAACCCTAGAACGCCTACCACTCCATATCTGGGCCCTAAGCTGCTTCGCAGTTACCTCTGCTTTTTCCTCATCGATTATAATCTTCTTATGACCGGTTCCAGCTTATGCTGCATCAGCCAACAACTGTGCATGAAACGTCTTATCCAGGCTAATGAACCAAAATGCCGCGTCATCGACACTTTCCCACACTGTCAACAGCCCGTGATTCTGCAAAATCACCGCCCTGCCATCCCCGAGCGTCCCCTTCGCGATTCAGCACTACACCACGGAATTCGCTGTAAACGGCGTGGGATTGGTAGAAGCGCAGCGCGTCCTGGGTCATCATGTCGAGTTCGCGGTCAAAGACGGCTTTACCGGAAACACTGTGTGCATGGCAGGCAAGGCTAACGTTGTGGCGAGCCTTGTGAATTTCGGAGTGGATGGCAAAGGCAGCTGAATTTACGGGCTCCGTGCCGATGACGACGTCGTCGTTTTCATTGATTAGGATCAAGTCTGAGTCGGAGATTTGGGAGAAGTGCTGGGAACGTGGGTTTAGTCCTGTTTCCATCCTTGAAGTTAGCATTGGTTTGTGATGGGTGCGATGTGGATGTTTATATGGTCATCAGCAGGTGGAGGGAGCCCGATTTGATATATATATATATATATATATATATATATCTATGCCCCATTTCCTAGAGGATATCCTTACGCCCTGTCCCCGTGCTCCTTGCCCAAAATTACAGATTCCAGATAACGACAGATATGAAAAATCGGGCCGGCAAAACGAATGTGTAGAAATCACTGGAAACGTACAAAAATGATCCGTCAAAAATTGGATTTTTCACTAATACGTGACCTGCCACTCTCTCATCGAAAGCGCGATTGGCAAAAACCCGAAACGCCGGCTGCTAGGTGCTGTTTACGGTAGAGCCTCTCTTCCTCCAGACCGTTGAATTTTGGATATTGCCTAATGTTCAACTTCTGGACGGTCACGGTGCGGTTGTGTATCTGGACTTTGTTCAATGACTTTTTCTCTTGCTGGCGCCGGTCTTTTTTGCTCATGAGAGCAATCGGCTCTTCTTTGACGATGGAAGGCGCCATGGCTGTTTTGTTTTTATTTCCTTTTTCCTCTTGTTTTTGCCTTTCCTTTCTTTTTACCCCTTACCTTTTATGGTGTTTCACGCGCAAGTTTGGTTTTTTTGGATAGCTATTTTTTATCGTATTTTCCAATAACGTGCGTAATGGATGAATGCGTTTATCGAAGATATCAACCACCAGTGCAATAATCGTACTCCGTCCCTCTCTCCCAACCCTGCATGTAAATCTTTAGATGATTCAATCCCCACCCATCAAGGCCATCCCCTTCCACACCACTCAGAATGGGAAGGGAGGGGAAACGAAAGAACGTGATTCCACCGAAAGATCGGATCTTCTGCGTGGCCTTCTCAATTGGGGAGGGATGGGGAGTTCCGTTCAAGGAGGCGCAACTTGACTTTGGATAGAAAAAGCCGCGTCTGTATATTTTGCCTTGATGATAGTTAATTTCGATTCCATTGCACCCAACTGAGTGAATAACTTGAAGTAACGCATGCGCGTTCTACAATGTCCTTTAGATAGTTGACCAGAGAATAATGATGTTCAAGTGATATCTTGTAGAGGAGGCTGCACTGATCTGTATATCTATAGAGAAAGTCTCTGTAAAAACTCCATTCTATAATGTTCACTCTGTTGTTCATTTCTTCTGATAACTATTTTGTTGCAGCTCTATTTCTCTTGTGTAATTCATCTCAAGCATGTTTCAGAGCATAATATCAAGTTTCTGCGAAGGGTCTGAGAGAAGGGAGAAAAAAAAAAAAAGGACCCGTTATGTGTCCACTGCGAATGACTTTTCAATTATCAGTGTTCATATCCATCAACTTCATGAACATGTAATATGTATGATCAATGAATGTGATATTCAGTTAGCAATTGATGAACTCAATGGAGAATTGATTTTTAATTACACTGCTACCTTGAAAAAATAGAGAATCAATCAAATTGCACCGATATAGTGATTCAAAGGCTAGCAGCTCTCGATATCAGAAGCTATCTAATATTCTGTTGAACTCTTATAGATTCTGAAGAATAATATTAGCTACCTAGGCTATTTTATCCGTGCTGGACCTCGGTATATCCACTCAACCCCAAAGCTTCAACTCAGCAGGCCATATAAAGTTCAAACAATCATTCGTTTCTAATTTCTCCAGCATAAACTTTTTGATTAATTCTAGAATTCTTGGGAGTTGGATTTTTTTGGTCTCTGCTGCATTATATGCTTCCTCAAGCAATTCTTTATCTTCCAACCTCCATATCCGCCACTTCCGTTCGTTTCCCCATCTTACGACCGCTATGAAGGTAACCCTTTTCGAACCTCCGCCGAAGGATCCGTCCAAATCTCATATAGAGAATATCCTCGAGTTGACCCCCGTGTCTGACTTTGGGCCGGTAAGAATCCATCAATATAACTCGTCAGAACAAAATCCGGCCGGTCATATTTAGCAGGATGCTAACCAAGTCTCTGTACAGGACGTGTTCACGAACACCCGTCCACTGTGGCATCCGCCGGGTGCCCGTGGAATCTACGGTGGTGCTGCTATCGCTCAATGTCTTGCTGCTGCCCAATTAACCGTTGACCCTGAATTTTCACCGCACAGCATGCATTGCTATTTCGTGCTGGCCGGTGACTCTGAAATTCCCATCATATACCATGTCGAACGGGTCCGGGAAGGACGGTCCTTTGCGACTCGAACCGTACAAGCACGCCAAAGGGGCCAACCCATTTTCACCACGACGATAAGTTTCGACCGTGAGGGAGGCGGCGGCAAGAAAAAAGTCGAACATAGCACGAAGAAACCGGATGTAGCACTGCCACCTTCGAACGGGAATACTGTCGACAGAGGCCCTTTTGAGACGAGAAGGGCTGGGATTCTTAATAGTATGTAGATAAGGAGAGAAAAAAAATGAGAATCCTTTGACGTTTTCCCCTGGACTTAAATCGGAAAGCCAAACTAACTCCCCCCAGGAACCTCCCCCAACGCGGAGCAAAAAGCAATCCATCAATTCATTCGAGCGCGAGGCACCATCACTGGCGGTCGGAAAGCCCACCTTTCTGCGTTAGCATACATGTCCGATAGCTACTTCATCGGCACCGTTGCGCGAGTCCAAAACATTCCCCGTTTCGCATCCCCCAGTGCCCTAAAAGCAGCCATCTGCAAGCTGAAAAATCCTTCTGATCTGGACATCGAGGAAATCGAGAGATCCACCATGGAGCTTGCGCGGCAAGAAGCTGCCGAATTTTCGGCTGGGTACGCGCAACAACACAGTGATGATACCTCGCATGAACCACCGCGGGAGATGGGCATGATGGTCAGTTTGGATCATACAATCTACTTCCACAGTCGTGGAGGGTTTAGGGCCGACGAATGGTTGTTCACCGAAATGACTAGTCCATGGGCAGGCGACGAGAGGGGACTGGTTATGCAGAGGATCTGGGCGCAAGATGGGACGTTGGTGGCTACATGTGTGCAGGAGGTGAGAACTGTGGAATCCTTTCCTTCAACCTCACCAACTCTCGTCCCCGCTGTGAGTATATTTTTTTTTCATCCATATCCTTTGCTGACACATGACGATTTTCACAATTACTAGGGCGTTGTGCGCTTGAAACAAGACAGCCTCAACAAGGCAACAAAACTGTAAGCAGCAATCAATCGCACGTTATGCCTGAATGCTTGGAATTATCTCCTCTTTTCTTTTTTTCTATGTTTCTATTTGCGATGCCATATTGCCGTCTTCTGAACACTGCTTTTTTCCTTGCTCTTGGGTTCGTAGAGGTTCGTGGATAGACAACTCTTTGTGTACATAGTTTTTTTATCTATTTTCTTGTACTGTTTGTGGGATTATGACTTGGTTGGCATCGATTGCTATCCCCCTTTTTTTTACTTTTCTTGTTCTGTATTACTTCTCATTGTGGCTATTACATGCACAGGGTTGGAATGTTTGATTTTCCTATTTTCCTATTTTTTTCATTCTCTTCTTTATTTGGCGGTGTGTTTGATGAAATCTCTGGCCCTATCCGTCCATCCAAGCTTATATGCACTATTATTTCTCGCAATTTTCACCACAATATTCCTACTTATTACCACATAAACGACATGATATTTGCACTGCCTCTGGCAGGAGGAAAATGCCCTAAAGATAAGCCAGCGAGCTCGCAGGCAGTACTATTCTCAGGTCTGCTACTTTCCGATCTCCCTAACAGCGCATATTTGAACGTTTGACATGCCGTCGACGTTCATACTCCCGGCCGGATTCTCAATAAACCACCATTGCCACGCATATTTCGCGGGAGATCATGACGTGGGAGCGTCCTGGCGTGGGAAAGGGACTCTGTAGAGTTCTTTGTCACTATCTTTATCATCACTTCTGCAACTGGCTACCGAGATATTCCCATCATTCGCACTGATAGACTATCTTCTACATGCGAACTCGAGTGACTGCGGTTGTAGGTGTCATACTCTCTACGCTGCAAGGTGCGCTTTCGGACTCGAGGTCTTCACGGCCAGTGATTTTTCTGCAGTAACCTTGAAAATTGACCCTTGAAAACGACACAGATAATGCAGCCCCACGCTTCAAAGATTGAAGCGTATCCTATGGACTATTTCCTTACCAAGATAGGAAATGAAAAAGGAGGAAACAGATATACGCTGAACATTTGTCTTCAGCAAACCTTCATCCGCAATGTCGGTGACACTCCGAAAATTCTATTTGCCAAAAAGCTCCTATTCACCGCAGCTGTAGATT
Source organism: Histoplasma mississippiense (assembly GCF_000149585.1). Lineage (NCBI taxonomy): Eukaryota > Fungi > Ascomycota > Eurotiomycetes > Onygenales > Ajellomycetaceae > Histoplasma > Histoplasma mississippiense. The sequence continues at coordinate 1,441,975 of NW_001813977.1, forward strand.
GTATGTGACAAGGTCTCGAAAAAATCTTATCACAGTTTTCACATAAACCCTTCCTCACTATTGCGGGAAGTATTATTCGTAAATCGTGAAGACTAGGTTGTAATTTAATCGGGGAAGGTTGCTACAGCCGCAATACATGCAGAAACGAAAATTTCGAGATGAAGATAGGCTATGAACTTGTGCGCTCTTATTCAGTCCACTGTTATCTCATAACCCTTTATTTGTCACACAAGGAAGAGTTGATGAGGTTTCTTGAACGGGAATATACGGGAGAGGGACCTTGCGGGTATTACTGCTTCATAATTAGTATTTTTGAGGCGGCAACATTGGAAGGACTCATGACTTTCCCACGACTTGCCAACGAGATACAAAACTTCTGCCATGAGCCCAGCCATTCCATATTCGAATGCGGCGAATCGGGACTGGATATTGGACGACGTGTTCCTCATATCTTCATTTTGAGGGAAAAGTTCGATTTGATAGCAATTTGACCCAGTGCCATCTACTGCAGGAGCCATAAATGGAATAAGAATATATAAAATATGGACAAATAGTGGTTTTCTTCCTTCCAGATAGCAATAGAAGTAAGCATCAAATGGTTGACAGTTCAACGTGAACGGGGCTCAAATTTGAAGCCATGTTCACCTCTTGTCAGTGATTTCAACCCATCTAAAACACACCCACGGGCAGCATCATTAATACACCCCACATCACCTTCATCGCCCCAAGGGACTGTAGAATTAGGGGGTTATATTGGAGATTCGGGGTAGATTAAGGGGTTAGGCTTTGAGAACCTCGGAAAAACGATCTGCACCCAAAGGATGACTAATCATCATGTGTATGCTGTTTTAGTGGGTTTGAACCTTTTTCAAGTGTACATGTACGCCCTCTGCATCGGGACATAGCCTGTCAATCAATTTGCAAATGAAATGATGTTGGCCCTTGCTAAATCTTCTGTACAATTCTGCTTAGAAGGGCATTCACAGGGGTCCACAACAGGGTTCATTCTCCGATAGGGATTAACTTCCCGAAGACAATCTGGGATATTTTCTCGCGGCGTGGGTTTGGCTATTTATCGATTTCCTGGGAGGAAATCACCGACAATACGGCGCATGAGCGGGACCCCGCATCTACCCCATGGGGTTTTGATCGGTGGATGCTTGTTATTATTATATCGCAATGGGTCGGTGATGATTTTGTCAGGGTGACGGCACTCACTCTTGGAATTAGAGCCAGCAGCGCGGCACAAGCGCCCCCTGCTTTTAAACCTCACGCTGGTGTGCGAGTTGAGTCTGAGATACCGACTCTTACCGGCGTATATTAAGGGAACTATCCAGATGCACACCATATGATCTAGGAAGCTATGGATCACACCGGCATAAAACCTCAGAACATCGTTGCATTGCCCTTGTCAGCAATGCAATGTCAGCAACGCAATGTCAGCAACTCCAGCTTCTTGAGGTCATCGACTTGCAAGTTGCGAAATCCATTCAACTGGGAAGTCAACCAGATCAAGATGTTGCGGACATTGGGACACATGGAGCATAATCCCTTCCTGTTCCTCTATTTCTTCGACTCTATATTCGGCGCCTCTACAACCAGGGAAATCAAACCATCTTCATAATTTACCCAATTTACCTACCCTTCCTGATTGAATCGTTGAAAATGGTACAGCTATGGAAAACGGAGAGCAGTTACAAGGAGTGCAACCAAAGTGACAGCGATGAAAGCGAAGAAAACCCCCCCAAATCGGTATCGCATTTCTTTTGGGCAGCTATTTTCATCGGATTGATAGCGTTCGGCGCCCTCCTTATAGTCCTTGCCCCGAAAAATTGGCTTCGGGGAAACTCATGCGTGTTCGCGTCAGGTTCGAAAGAAGTGTCATCGTCACCGCAACAACAAAACGATGAGGATCTTGTTATGGACTGTGGAAAGACACGCGCAGAGGCAGTTGCTCGCGGTTGTGTCTTAGATATTATGGGGGCGGCATGGCTTCCCCAGCTGTGCTATGACAAGGAGCTTGCTGAAGAATCTGTATCGCCAGATACAGAGCTAGCGAAGGTTGGAGGTTCCGGAATATCCCAGTGGTGGAGGAATTACAATCGTACCGTTGAAATCTCTCAAGATCGGCTCCAATATCTCGATGATCTGGTGGGATATACCTGGGAGGAATTCCATGTGGCACATTGCTTGTACGATTGGCGAGCACTGGTCAAAGCGGCGAAACGGATTCGAAAAGGTGAACGGAATGTGTATGTGCATATCTCACTGCTGAATTATCAACATGCAAACCATTGCAGTGAGGTCATTGCCAACCAAGATCACCGAGCTGGTGCGACGGCAAAGGTCGATTTTGCACTAGGGAAATGCGTACGACTAGACATGTATTAGGCTCAATTCAAGTTGGAGTATTTTAGATATGGGAACAACCAGTTTAGAATGCCCACAAATCAACCCCTGAATTCTTCTTAAGGAGTCAATAAATTCTATACCAAAAACTATTCTTCATTCTATTTAAAAGTTGATATTCGTTCAAAAAATTAATTTTACAGGAAAGGGAAAAGGAGAAGAAGAAAATTCTATTCATGGTATATCGGGAAGCATTATGTCTCCAGGCCTCCTCTGAGCTTTGTCATTTTCACGAGAGCTCTGATGTTTCTCTGCCCACTTTCTGATTGCCTCAAAGTTTCGACATTTGTGGACAGTATTGAAATCAGCAAATGGTCCAACATGTTTCACCCACCATTGTCCCAACAGCCCTACATCTGCCGTACACATAACATGCTGACGAAGGATGTCGATACAATGTCCTGTTGATTGTTATTATTTACCAGTTAATGGGCATGTTCTTTCTGGGGATCATTGGGCATGACGCACCGATATGTGTTTTAAGCCTCTCCTCTGGATCCAAAAAGGGCCCTCCCCCCATCTTCGAATAATATTCGAAATTGAAATGTGAGGTTTGACGGAGCAAATTCTGTGGCAATCAATCAGCATACATTACATATATATGCTTGGAGAAATGGAGAAGCTGCGTCTGCCCACTCACCACACAATGGAGATGATGAAAAACCTCAATATGCGCGAAAAAGCCTCCACCTTGCTCTTTCATTCGTTTCACCTGCCCTTGTTTAATTCCGTAATTTTCTGCTTCATCCTCCGGAACAAGCACTGACGCGACTAGGAACCGGTTATGATATATGTTAACCCAAGTCCTCTACGATTCGATTCAACATAAACAACATGGAGATGGGTGACATACAACGCGTGCCGAGAGCGAGCCATGCTTCATCGACCAGTGGCCCTGGTGGTTGTCGGTAAATCGATGCTTTCGTGAAAGAGCCATTGAAGAGGACAGATTCATACGCTATATCAATATCCTTCATAACAGGCGAAGCTGGGTGCCCATCATCAGACAAAATAGATATGCTTAGTTCCACACTTCAGGACCAGCTATAACAGCAAATTATCAATTCCCTTGCTTGGACTACTTACAATATTGAGTGGTGTGTCTGCTGCATATTTTATCCAGATTTCTGGGTTTGAACTGTTCTGCAAGAAGTATGAAATTGCAAAACACAGAGATACCCAACACAATTGAGACAACAAAATGATTCAAATTCCGGAAATGTTGTCGGTTAGGAATTTTGTGTTCAGTTTCTTTCAAAAGAGAGAGATTCTCTTCTTCATCCAAATGTGAACCCATGTCTGAAATGCTCAGACTCACCATTCTGTGTATGTGTAGCCTCTGGTCTTTGGATACAATAGCTATCACAGAATGTCTTCGCAAAGTCGTCCTCCTCCACCTGCAAGTGGGAATTCGACTCCTGAGGCAGGGAGACAACAACCCCGCTAAAGATATCCGCGGCTTTTGTTATCCAGCTGCAGCTGACTGAGACTCCCACAGGATGCGTCTGAGAGTTGGAATAACGCCATATATACTAAGGAAAGGCGTTGTTTTTTTAAATGTAACCCAATATCTGGGGAAAGAATCGGTTGTCTGAGCATAAATCCGGGTTCCACGATAAAGAAACTTGCTGACTTCGAAACGGCATCAGCAGGCTGACGTCGATTCGGCACCACAGTGGAACATGTCAGCAAAACCTGCGACGCCGATGGCAAAATTGACAGTGCCGAGCATCAGGATTCTCTCGGCATTTCATCGCGACAGCAATTAACCAGTTGATGCAAGATGGGAGATTTCATTGAAAGAATACTTAATGCCACAGATTTGTGCCCTTTCAACATCTGTTTAGAACAAACTTCCACTCACATTCCATCAGAAAATCCAAGCGTCAACGTCAAAAGTCCTTTCTTTATCAAGAAAAACTCCAAAACAAAAACTCTACCAATCTCAAAATGAAGGCCTTCTACTCTTTCGCTCTCCTCATCGCAGCTGCTCTCGTCTCTGCCGCACCCGCTGACGTATGTACATACAATGGCTTGGATTTTGATGTTGCTGAACAATTGCTGATAGCTATTGCAGAAGCCTGCTGGCAAACTCGTTCCCAAGGGTGAAGTTACTGGCGGCCGCGAGTACATCTACTACATTGTTCCCTCTGCCGAAGATGATGGGGCCTATTAAGTGAATACTCTGACAACTCAAATTGAAGAGACAATGGTGGGTTCGGTCATGTAGGCCGGGAAGAACGTCGTTCTCTAGTTGGGTAACTGGGGGTGCGGGACGGCGGACCTTCCAGGGGGCGGAACGGGGATAATGTATCTACGCCGTAGTGCATAGCTTCTATCTATATGTGGAGGGATTCCAGGATTGACATGTCAGCATATCCCGAAACAGCTCTTCCAAGGAAATAGATAGAAACTTAAATCCAAGTGGGTTGCAAATTCTACATTCAAAGGGGAACCTACTTCGCATTGTAGCTCCTGATAACGTAGAGCAAAACCTGTAATAATCGTTACCAAACGGCTCTTTGCGGGGCATTGTAGAACTGAGCCAAGAACCGATGTGATTTCTTTGATAGTTATAGCAGTGGCTACGAGCAAAATAAGCCTAATTAATGTGACCAGACATGTAGGAATCGGATCCTCTCGCCAGCTAATGCATCATGCCCCCCTCCTAAGCTTGCTCCTAATTGATTCCCTTTCAGAAATGCCGTTTCACACATGTATATCTAAAGCGCAGTCTATACCCTTCATATTTGAGCTCTAACAATCATCTTTTTGAATAATCCATTTGCACTGAATATACCACGCGCCCAGGTCATTTAAGATGTTTAAAACCGACCCTTTCCCCACGAAGCCGAAGAAGAGATATTTCCCTCATGGCATTTCAGGCTGTGCTCTCTTTTCGGTCATTCTTTGTGCTATAATTTCACTTTGGGGAGCATACCTGATCGGATCGAGCCGCTACCATCTGGACAACGGCAACCGGGGGAAATCCCCTATTCCAACTTGTAAGTATCACACTCTCCCACGCCCTTTGGAGGGACATTTTTAGAGACTTTATGCGCTTTTCGTGGGAGTTGCCTTGCTGAGAGAAAATTTTCTGTCTCTCCTTTTTCTTTTTTTCTTTTTTTGCAGTACCGTTTCTGAAAGAGCCTGTTGTTTTCAACCCGGATCCCCGCTGGTCTGGCACGGACCCCCTAACCCACAAACATTGGGAAGAGGAGCATCTTAATGGCTTCACGCATTCATTTGTCCTCGATAATCCGCGGGATTACGGACTTGAGAAGGGGATTCCCTCTAGAAAAGGTTTTGAGCGGTTTGGTATCAGCATGTACCATCAGCTCCACTGCTTGGTATGTTTTGGCTCAATCCCATGAAAACAATTGTACGGTACACGTCCAGTACATGTATATATGAAGAAAAAATAATGATGATGATGATGATGATGATGATGATAATGATGATAATCTTTCAGTTACTGATCCCCAGCTCATAGGCAAGCATTCGAATGGCCTATTTCAATCAAACAGACAACCATCAACATCGACGGGATGAGGTGGACATGAGGCTGCTGAACCACCTTCACGTTGATCATTGCTTTGATTATCTGAGACAGGCAATCCGATGCTCTGCCGACCCCACAATTGAGTGGGGTCGAGTGGAAAGGAACGGAAAGCGAAAGGAAATTGATGGATGGGGTGTTCCTCACCGCATTTGCAAGGATGTGAATGTTTTTGAAAAGTTTATTGCGCAGCACCAATAAGCTTCTTCTTTTTTCCTCCTCGATCTCGCGGCCAGCAAGAGGGAGGGAAGGGAAAAGGAGTGGGGTTTGGGGGAGAACGTTTTGCAGTTAATCATGGAGTGGGCGAGATAAACTATGTAACAAGCCGTACGGAGTACAAATCGCAAGATCTGCCTTCCTTGTTACCAGGGAAGGATCACCATCATCAGGGATGTCTAGACAAATGCCTACTAGAGGCCTTCCCTTTTCGCCGATTTTGCCTTCACCCTACGTAGCCTTTGCCGGAAGAATCGAAATGGAAAATCAAAATTTCTAACCATGCCATGCCTAGTGCTGAGCATCAACATGATTAAAAATTGATAGAGTTTAGCTCCTTTTTTATCCTCTTTGAGATCCTGGAATCCTATAACATTGGGATTATATTTTTCTTCTAGAGATGTAAACATATACGAATCATTGTCAGGTAATTAGAGGGATGGTTGATAGACCCTGCTGATGGATGCTCCTGAGTGGAGATACTGATTTAGATGACGGGCACTGTTGCTTGAACATGGGTGATTCGAGCCACGATGAGAGCTATTTTCCCCGCCACGTCAACGAGGTACCTGGCGCTCGAACTGCCGGATCCTGTTGCCCTTCCAAAATTTTCGGGATGTGCTATATGACGACAACAGAATTTGAAATTAGAAATCGGCAATAAAAAAAAGCGGAAGACGGCAGTGGAATCAACCTACAATGAGTAAGAAACGGGTTCAGAATCGAGCTTCCTCATTTGGGCTTATGAATGCGGGATGGACCGAGCTGTGTGGTATTGGTTACAGCGCTAGGGACGGCGGCGTGTTGGCCCAGGAATAATACCCGCAAGCACGACACAAGCACGACGGGCATAAGACAGGCATCCCGCCACTGGATGTGGATTCTCCACGGCAACGTAGCTGAATGCAGAGACGTCAGCGGAATGTCGAAAAAGAGCGAAGAGCGAAGAGCAAAGAGAGATGACGGCTGATCCATGCCTGATGAAAGAATGTATGTATTGTACTCCGTATGTACTGTACATCCAGACGGGTTGAAAATCATAGAAAATAAAAATAAAAATAAAATAATAAAATAATAAACAATCGGATTGGATCTGCTGCCAATATAATAATAATAGGAGTCCCGTTGCTTGTTTGATAGATGGCTCACGTTGAAAGCCTTGTCCAGCACGTATTTTTCCTTTCACCATCTCATGGTCCTCCATTCATCCCATGGCTGCAACCACAGTCAGAATGATTTTGCATCATCTCTCCTTAGGTTTACCATGACACCGAAACTCTGACTCGCATTGCTAGCCTATTGGTCTCTCGTTGTGATCTTCAAGGACCCATGTGAGAATTCAATTCAAGTCTCTTGGAATCGTTTTCGGGTGCAACCTTTTACCCCATACTGCTCAGTGCTCGGGGGAAGTGAGATCCCACTCTGCAATCACGGCAGGAGATCTCAAAACCTTGTTCTCCGACTCTACCCAAACCAGGTATGTACCCCTCGCTTCAGAGCGATCGATGAAAAATTAAGCAATGGGTCCAAGAATGACCCTCGATACCAAAACATCATATGTGGAAAAGCTGTCCTAAGCCTGTCTATCGATTGCTATGAAGCGACTAGCGGATCAACTGCTCTGCGGGTTTTTGGGTCGAAGTCAGAAATATGCAAGGTTCTTGCTACTTCCCGCTAAAATAAAGCCAGTGTGTAGTTACGGCAAGTGAGTTTATCGTGCTTGGTTGACTAAAACGTGAGCAACTAATTTCCCATGGTTAGCCATGTGAGCATGCATATGCAATATACCACAAAATATTATTAATAACGACCCAGATTAGCCAATTCTGTTGGGATGGGACCTTGCATCCTGCAGATATACATGTGAATGTTAACACTCTTCCTTGGCCAATGTTGTCATTGACATTTTCTGACGGTTATTTCATTAAAGAACATAAGTCCACACAAAGTTGATCTTGCCGATGTGGCAATCGTCAGAAGAGAACAAAACCGAGGAGAAAACTTCTCGAGAGCAGCTCGCGGCGAAAGAACGCCGTCGTCTTCAGAATCGGATTGCTCAAAGGAATCACCGTACGCTGTCCATCCCTTATCCAGAGGAGAATCGGCGACCAAAGCTAAGTGACATGAATAGGTAAAAAGAAGGCCCCAGCTGAACGGAAATGAGGAGCAAAAATTACGAGAGGGTCCCAATGCACATGCCGATGTGCAGGTACAGCTGAGCAATAATATCAAATATAACGAACACGCTTCGGACGAGGATCCCGCGAATGTGCATGGATCACTTGCCCTTTCGCATCCCCCGCCGTTCGGTAAGGCCTGTCGCTCGTCAAACATTCACGACCACTATCGGCATATCCCCGCTGTATGGCAATCCGACAATCAAATCATAAACCACTCCTCTCGCTCCTCCCAACAGCGCCGGCGCGCCGACGAGACTTGCAGCACGAGCACCACCCTGGGGAATTTGTGGAGGGACCAGGATATCCCCCAAAACCCCAGTGGAGTCGCAGGGCCCCAATTCTCAGAAGATGTAGGGAATCTAAGTTGCCTGGTGACCAACAGTCCTGACCTTAGCGCGGCGTTCGATGGGACGGATTCTGATATCGGCAGCCCTGCCGCACAATCTTATTCTGCGGCGCTTGCTACAATTGAACCCTGTCCACCTCTATCATCCGCACAAACATCTGTCTCCGAGGATGATCTCGGCTTGATCGGCGTTCCCCCAGGATGGCCAGGGAATATATTCGGCCCACCAAAAAGACTGCGCTCCTATAGCGAGAACACAGGAAGGATCGCCCAGAGCTCTCCTTTTCTCATGAATTTAGAGAGCCATTCAGAGCCCGAAAAATGTCATGATGACTCCGAGGGCAAAATGGCGCTTCACCTATCCGCAGAGAATGGCCACGCCAATATTGTGCGATGCCTCTTAGAATTCGGGTCCGATATCAACAAGCGCGATGGGTCTGGGGCTTCTGCGTTGCATTACGCAGCTGGAACAGGGAATGTGGAGGTTATATCAATCTTGTTCGAGAAAGGCGCTGATGGGAATATAATAGACCTTCAAGGACGCACTCCTCTGCACATAGCGGCCGAAAGGGGCCACGAAGCTGCTGTTAGGATTTTAATTCAGTCAGGAGCCAGGGTAGATATTCAAATCCAAAGGAATCACGTTTCCAACAGATATAACACTTAAATATAAACCCATAGCCAGTGCTCATTTTGAACGCATGTCTCTAGAGCATCATCGCATTGAGGGCCACGTGCAACATAGAGGTTGAAAATCATGTCAGCTTTTCTCAACATTGTCATTTATACAATATAGACATTTGCTCAGTAGATGCCGTAAGGCTGCGTAGTTATAGTTATATATGCCAATGTAACTTAGTTAACTATAACTACCTTCTCTAATTAGTAAGCCAGTGCGCAAGGGATAATATCTACCTGGAGGAATTTTGGCCGGTATCTTTAAAAACTGACATTCCAGAATGGATTTGAACTTTTCAGCCTCGCATGGAGCTGCTGAACATATTCGCAATTCTCAATTCTCGCTTCCCTGAAAAGCGAGTCATTAGATAGTATCGCTGGAGTCAGAGTCCATAATGTCGATTATGTGGTAATGCTTGGCCAAAATATCCATATACATCTCCAGCCTAGCGCTTAAAGCGCTCCTCAACATCGTTACACCACCTGGTATTCGACAAGAATAGCACGTGTGAGAGATAGCTGGAATAAACGAAGTATGGTCCAACAGAGATCCATGAAGGGGGATCGGGAGGGAGGCAAAGGCGATGTATAAAATACAGAAGTCACAGTTGCCCTAATTCAAAAGCGGATCAATCAGGGCTAAACTTTATTGCAACCTCTCCTAAACTTCCCGTCTGCGCCGGGCCAATGTAAGTGAATTTGAACCGCCGGTCTGGGTTGCTTACTAAGCTGTGTTCTCCTTTCCAACGTCACGTCTCTCAAGTTAAAAATTTTGCTAGTCCCTTCATAGCGAGATATATCTCGTTGAGCCTTCTAACGCTAGAAAATTTGTTTATAACACTCATATGGTTCTGTGCGTAGCCTTTCGATCTCTGCTGTGTTGTATTACCCCTATCTACGTTGATTTGGCTCCTCCCTGAGTTTCAGCCACCCAAATACTGCAGACCCCCAATGGTCTCTCCCCTTATATTTCCCCACTGCATCGGGCCAACTTTTTATTTCCGTCACAAGATTCCTTAGCTCTTCTAACGGGAGTGCCTGGAGACGCGTTAGGGAAGTTTTTACTCCAAACACTATCGCTCTGGATTTCGGTAATCTGCGAAACGTCTGTCTTTCGCGACGAAGAAGAATATCCTCTGGCCGAGGTTCAACATCTCTGTGGCCCAATCCAACCGGCTGAAAGAGAATCGAACTCAGCGATTCATCAGGCTTCGTTACTTGAATAAAATAACTCGACCGTTCCATTGGCGAGTCTACTGTTAGCCGCGATAGAAACCTACAGTTCAATCAGTCGAATTGCACTTTTCTTTGGTCGATGCTGGGATATGACCAACTTATTGACAGAGAACTCAATCTCCTTATGCCATAGAGGAACAGGCCCATGCATCTGAGCAATGGTATATCCAATTCTCTCCATGGCGCACCATCCCACGGGGAATAGACTGGCTGTCGCCGCTCTACCTTGTTTTCAGCAAGTGGTCCCTCGGCGGGTTATAAGTTGATAGGACTTACAGGTAACTCTGACCAGCTTCATTCTCCAATATGATACTGAGATCTTCCATCGCAAGTCGAGCTGCTATCTCGAGTGGCTCAAACCTATTGGTGGGATCTCCGAGATGGTATACCTCGCCTGTCGTTGTGATACTAACCTCATTTTTATCCATCTCAAATACATCAGGGTATCGACCGCATAGATATGTGGCAACTTCATGCAGTAATTCCTTGCAAGCATGTCGGGCTTCGGGGAGGCATTGGAATACTTTGATTCTTTGAGTCCGAAAAAGGGAGTCGCGCAACTCGTGCTGCTCCATATAATTTTTATCGATCGTCAACCAGTTGCGCTGATCGAGCCTTCTGAGCCCCATGGTGGTGCGGTACTTGGCCCTGCCCTTGATTTGTTCGACTGGGTAAGGAGACAGGTTTTCCAAATCAAAGCCTGCTTTCCCCTTTCCCACTTTGGATTTCAAGAACGACCAAATAATTTCACCGAGGAGGATAAGGAGAAGTAGAAAAAAAAGCAAATTCCAGAAGACTTCCATATTGACCTGCGAGGCGTTTTGGTCGCAGTCACCCACAGAATTCAACACAATTTGTTTCGACGGATGCGGATTAACTCAAAAGATCATGAAGTAAGGGGCGAGTTGGCGGCCTTAAGGTCATGTATGAAATCAACTGGAAACATTCATTTGAATAATACTAAACGTCTTTGCTCCATTTTTCTTCTTGCTGTCCTAGATTTTCCTCAATAGAAAATCTAGGAGGAGGTATTGCCGACGTCCCAGCCCATCAGAAAATTAAAATCCTCCCTACTGGTAGGATTGATATGAATTTTGGCGGTCTCTGCGGGTCTAGTTCTTTCCAAGACTGATGTGCATAACTCCGGCATCTGAGTTTAAAATCGAATAGCAACACTTATTCCGCGAGAAGTCCGTACGCTAGAGGCCCTGCATTACTTATGTGGACCCTATGCAGAGCCACCAATCCTGCTTGGAAGTATTATATTGTCGTGTTTTTGTCACATTAGTTTGGCTTCTCTGTGCCAAAGAACGATGACGCTCAAGACAAGGATATGTGCGCATGATACAATTTCTACGAAAGCTCCATGGGCTATTGGGGGAAAGAATTTCGACAACAAAAATTAAATGCCGTCAACCGACTGCTGGGATTGATCCTCAGGATTGCCATTTCTCCTGCATTGTTTTGCTCGCATGTGTCCACGGGTGTTTTTTTTTTTTTTTTTTTTTTTTTTTCTCACCGTTCTTTCTATATCGCCGCTTTCTTCTCAAAAGCCGCGGTTACCGCCAATCCATGTTTGGGCCATTTCTTCAGACCATCAGAATTATGAATTGGAAAAAGTATAATTGAAAATTTGATAAACTACCCTGCGCAAGCCGTTTGCCTTCTTTCCCGGCCGGTTATCTAAAGATATCCACTTGTCAATGTGGTTCGTGAGCTTCCCTCCGCTCATCTGGCATTTGTTAATTAAGCATCCAATTGTTACAGATCAGAATTTTGGGGCCGATGGCTGTCTGCTATTGGCCCTTTTTCACGTTGCCCATTGTAGCGCGCTAATTAGTGCTACATCAAAACCTTAAGTTTCCGCCATATCCCAGCGGCTCCTTGCCAAGTACCAATGCTTTGGACAAACCTCCTCAAGTCCTAGTCGAACATGATCCACAATCATCACAACAAACCTGAATAAACGGGGAGTCAACTGATTTGCCAAAAGAAATTTCCAAAGGTAATACTATAGAGTTTTTTCCCCAGGGTCTCGAATCCGGACCCTGAAGACGCCACATTCCACCACAAACTTCTTTTCCTACTGACCCTCACTAGATCGAGTAGTACTCTGCAGGCACGGAAAAAGAAATGAGAAATGATAAGAAACCACAATGTTACGACTGACAAAGCAAGTGGTAAAATGTAGTGCCCCCCCGCACAGAAATTCTGGTGGAAAAAGTTCATCGATGCCAACTCCACTTACAATGACGAGACAGTAAAACCCTGTCCATCAATTGCTTTGTTGTCTTCTTGTATTTTTGTCGTTCCGGGCGGGTAATGACACAAATCATTTTCGTCCTTAGAAGGTTGGAAACAATGACTATGTATAGACGACTGGAATTTGAAAACCCCGAAGTACGATGTAGCCCTCCCCATCAGAAATCCTAGACAACTTTGGGATCGGTAAATGTTTCGTGAAAGCCACATTTGACGGCCTAATGCTCTAGTTAATTAACTTTTCTTTGTCCCCAATAGCTTCTCCGCAAATCTATCAAACCCTCCCGTTCTCCAGTGGATGTTTACCGCTTGTTGAATAATCATCATCACCATCACCACAGAAAGGAACAAAACAGCATAGACCGCCATTCCTGCTGTGGCAATCAAATTTATGTCTGCAAACACTTCTAACTGGCATTCTGAAAACCACTCAAGGGCTACCACTCATACACTGGCTGCTCATGTCGGATTCTAAAGGAAATAATTTCAATGGGATTACATCATTTTCTTTGTCGGATAGTTACTGCATCCCTAACATTTACAATCGAGCCAGTATCTACACCCGTGTATACTGTCATGTTGTGGTGAATGTTGACTGGCAATTGTCCCTAGGAACTATTGCTGCAGCTTCTGAGGTGTTTGAACCTCGCGGCCTTTGACAATGACAGCCGTTCGTTGACTTTTGCTGTGGTTTCTTCTCCTTGGTGGGTTCAGAATGGAAGATCAAATCACAAAACGGTGGCGCGCGTCTTAAGCCTTTCAGATATATTACTTTTTTCCTTCTCTTTGTCTCGACCAATTCCAACCTGCACGCGAGTGGGGAGAGAAACGCGAGAAATTGGATATTTGGATATTTTCTGCCAGCCAACCACGGGGCATGGAATGACGACTTCGAATATACCAGAAATGATATTTTCGATGAACCCTCAACTTGGATCTGATTCAGCGGATTCGGTTTCGCGTACTTCCAGCCGAGGAATTCCCATTTGCTCCGAGGATACGAAAGAGCTGATTGTTTCCCGGATTTCCTTCATGTCTCGTGCCCTCCCAGCCCACTTGCACCCCCCGTTTCCACATCTCTAAATCCCCATCTCGCAGAACATTCGCTCTCCGGAAGTTATCAACATCAAAAGAACCTTGCAAAACTCGAAAGTGTATTCGTATAAGAGCGCCACGTCACAAAATATCGGATTTCTCGGTCATTCTTTTCCCTCATCATTGCCACCCCTTGACGCTTGTTTCTTTCTATCCTCACTTAATCAATCCCAAGCATTCACCGTGGCGATGATCTGTCAACCCTATATAGTCTCATCAAAATACGTGAATACAAATAAGTGATCTCCCGATATTCAAACTCTTAGTCAATATCATACACTACGAAAAGTTGAGGTACAACTGTCTGAATTCTCTATCCATCGCTAAATCACAGAGACGTGAGATATGAAGACTCTGTGATATAGTTATGGAAGTATGTATGTGATATGAGAGGACTTCCAGATGCCTCCCGGCATTGGCATCTGCTACTGTGTGATCTTTTTCCATCAAAAGTGCCTATGTCTTGTTTTTACTACAGACTTCTGACGAGCTGTTCATTCTACACGACTAAGTATTTTAAGAAGCTTGCCTGTGTGTAAATAGCCAGGCACCGTACATAACGCTCAATTCTCATGAATAAGTGATACGTAACATGAATAAAAGGTAGATGATGCCTTTTCACAGTCGCAAATTTTCCAATGGCTATTGAAGGGCAATTGGCCGGCATTTCATCACATGGTTTTCACTCATATAGCACCAATCATACTTTTCTTGTCTTTTAAAGAGATTTTATGGGGCTTGCTGCAGTGTGTTCCCACCATTCGATAGGGGACAAATGGCCTCCCACTTTTAGTATTCATCCGCTATGTCAT
>NW_001813977.1:1457148-1459293 GCF_000149585.1 Histoplasma mississippiense
AGGGCACGATTGTTGCCACATATCTGGATACCTGTCAGATTCCTTTTTCTTTCTTTATCCTAAACTGGATGCTCCAGAGAGCCCGCCACCTTCCCCCGTTGTTCTCAAGGAGACTTGAATCTTCATTACTATAGCCGCATAGGAACGGGGAAGTCGACCAGTTAACCATCTGTTCATCGGGGCGCATGTTGACATCGCCTCAACGAAAAACAAAACACTCCAAAGTTGAAGCGTGACGTGACGACAACCGCTGCTTCACCCTAACTTCATGGAATCATTATACCCATTTGATAATGACGAACAAGTCTCTCGGGATAAGATGGCCATAGAAACATGACAAGAACAAAAAACAAAAACAAAGGAAACTGGCGATGTCGTCTCTTTTCATCGATGGAACTGTATGTCCTGATCATCAGTGCGTGTCCTCCTAAGTCACATCATATGAAGGCCGGGCCGGGCGACACGGGGCTGACGAGAGTTGGTATGTACTTGCCTAATACTCAAATTAAGCCTGGCGGTCAGAAGAGCGATCGTCATGTTATATAGGACGTGATAAGCTGGGCAGAAACCAGGGAAAATAAAAACGACTATCATTACCGCGCACCTGGGCAATTTCTGGGATACCCATGTGTATCTTGGAACGGTGGAGAAACAGCTTCTTTGTATATAAAAGTATCTGAAATATTCTCCTAGAAACAAAGGCCGTGTGAATAAACGAAATGGAGGTGATAATGAGTAACAGCGCGTCAGCAAGACATCTGGGCCGGAATAAAAACAGCCAAAAAGTAGTAAGGGGATGAGTCTAACGCAGGCAGCCCCTGCTGGCGATGTTTTCTATCACCAAAGACGGGATATTTAAATGGTGGATGGAGCAAATGTTGTAATTGAGTCGAGTCTATTTATTATCCCTATGGAAAAGTGAAGTATATAGAGGCATGCCAAACAGAGAAGCAAGTAAAGACAATCCAAAAAAAAAAAAAAAAAAAAAAAAAGTAGAGACAGGGAAAGGGGGGGAAAGAAGTAAAAAGCAAAGCCGGAGAAAAGAAATGGGAACAACACAAATGGCTGACGTTGTCAAGAAGAAATTATCATCAAAGAATATTGAAAGCATGCTAACATGGAAAATTGGCAGAAAAAGATGTTTCTTAACACAATTGCTAGCTCCTCATCGATCAACAAATAAGATCAACTTCAAGAAGGGAGGAGTAAAGGGCTGGATCAAAAATAGCACAAACGGCGAATATAACAAAAAGAGGTATAATGATAGCTAGACGAGTTCGCTACCTCGAAAAGGGAAGGGGGGAATATAGAAAGATAGAATATCAAAGGTTAAAATATAGAATGCGATAAGAAATTTTGCAGATCACGAAGGGGGAAAATTGTTTCCAAGGGATCAGCTCAATCCTTTGGGGAGACTGGCGGACAAACCAATTAGGTAGTGGCAACCTTTAAAAAAAATCCGAAGTTAGATGGAATGGAATTCATGTCCTCCGCATTTGGGTGTTTAGATGTCAAATGGAGAAAGACTAGCGGAAGGTAGCTAGGAAACCGGATGCCGTTCGAGGACAAGAGTTGAGGGTGTTAAGGAAATATTCATCGTCACTTCGTAAGATGTTCTTGGTATTTTAGTATTTGTTATTGTTACGCACTAGATCGGAGGCGAATTTCCGGGAATCATGTTTCAACCACAGTAATATTAACAGTGTGGCATTTATCTGAACCTTGCTGAACAGCGTCCCATGACCTCACCCTGACAGACAAGTTCGGCGTTGAACTCGCTTCCATCCAGGGTGAGATAAATATCGAAGTAGACACGGTAAAATGTTCCTTGTGGGGTGTCCATCCGCTCAAAATCTTTCTCAAGGTTCTTTCTGGAAAGATCGGAAGTAAGAGTAACGACCTCTTTGATTCCTATTCAGAAAGAGTAATTTTAGTAAATATTAAACATCCCAGAATGGAGACGGGGTTCAGCATGTAAAGCTAAGGGGGCTCTGTAGCAGGTGCACATACGTGGATCCTTCGTATATTCCGGACAAACGTCTTCATCACAAGCGTACAGAATATCCTCGTACATCAACGTTGCACCAGGAGCCACCTGCCGGAAGAAGCTAACTTTGACCGGCTCTCCAATTTTGACGCGCTCCC
>NW_001813977.1:1459712-1494816 GCF_000149585.1 Histoplasma mississippiense
GTGCTTGATGGCGATAATCTGATTGCGCACGAGCTCGAGAATCCTGTTCACAACGGGTTCAAAACACTGGAGGATTTCTTCATTCGTAAAAGTCATATATCCCTCTTCAATACCAGCCTCTGGGAAATCAGCTTCAATACCAACATCCACCGCCCATTTCTGACCGTTATTTCGGAAATCGGCTTTGATTCGGTTCTCAAAATCCATAATACACTTGGCGTAAACTCTTCCTGCAGTTCTTGAGCCATCAGGAAGTTTCATTTTTCTAATTTTTGCTCGAAGGATATTGCTAAAATTGCGGTTAAGAGCCGTTGACCCGCACGAATCTCCAGAGCCTGCGGTGCACTCAGCCACTGTGAAGGGGGTTTCTTCCTCTACTTCATACGCGATCAAGTCGACTGTCCCGCCTCCACAATCAACGATCAGAATTGCATCATGAATTTTCAGATTCAGTAAGCCGGCTTTGGCGCAAAACATCGCGGCAGCTTCGGGTTCCGTGATCAAGGTTAGACGATTATCATTCTCGTCCCGCAAAAACCCAGCGGCGATTGCGGCAGCGCGGGTAGCAGCCTTGCCAGCATCATTCCAGATAGCAGGGACGGTCAAGAAATATCGAATATTTCGTTCCTCTCGATTAAATACTTCACCCAAGGTCTTTTGTAATTGATTTCGCATGGCACCGCGCAATTTCATTAGGTAATCTGCTGCAACATCGATTTCTGACTTACCGGGGGGAAGGGGAGGTAGATTAATTGGATCGATATAGGTGTTTCCAGAGAGCATCAGCTGTAATTTGAACCACTCCACTTTCTGAACACCTTGCTTCGGGTAGCCCGTAGGGGCAAGAGCATCAGCAATATCAGGGCCCCATCCAACAACTTTCTGATACTGATCGTAGTAAAGGACAGTTGGAATCTACACATTTTCCACGAGTGAAAAAGAAGGGGTAAATAAGCCATGTCAGTCGCCTCAAGGTCGCGAGAGTTATTTATAAGTTTGGGGTAGGAAAAATCACCCAAAGCCAAAAGATTTAGTCGCCAAGGGGAGGAACATTGAACGTTACGGGAGGGCATACCTTTTGCTTTGCGTGAGCTCCAGCACCAGGCCACTCCGTGATTATGTCCTCTCGCGCTTCTGTGTTGGTAACAAATGCGAACGCGACGCCCGAAAATGTAGTTCCAAAATCTATTCCTACAATAAGCTGAGCCTTGCTTCGGCCGGTTGCATCAAGTTCGCCGCCAGCGTGCGTGCGTCCATATGTAGATATTGGCTGCTGCTGCTGCTGTAAGCCATGAGGGGCGTGGGAAGGATAGCCTCCGTAGCCTGGTGGTTGGGGGGCCCCGGCGATTCTGGGGAGCACCAGCCTGGGGATAAGCAATTCCGGTGTTGATAGGAGGGGGTAATTGTTGCGCTGGAGGCATAGGGCTTGTAGGCCGCCCAGCACCAGCGTTATAGGTGTAGCTCGGTGGCCGACCTAGTTGATTGGGGTTGTTCATCGGAAGGCTGGCGGAAGAGGAGTTGGCATCTGGTGGAGGGGAGTGGGTTGCGCCGCTGGCAGGAGTAGGATTTGGCGGGGAAGCAGTCTTGCGTTTTGTTCCAAAAGCAAAAGATTTGAATCGGGAGCTCATCACATCCACAACAATAGAGGGCTGGAAATGACAGACAGGCGCTCGCGGAGACTATAAGGAAAGGAGGGAAGGCGGTCCAGCAGAGGAGCGGAGGGGGGAAAGACGAAAAAGAGGCGAGGGAGGACCCGAAAGTGAGAGCAGGCGGTGGGTATTCCGTTGTATTGGTGGCAGTGTACCGTACGGACCAGGCCCGGCAGCGGGATGATGGTAATTATGAGTTTGGTAATGATTACAAGGTCGTCGACCTGGACAGGACAAGGCTCGACAGACACCGCAGCAATAAAAAAGTTAAAAATGGCAATAAATAACAAAATAAATAACAATAAGCTGAAGGTTCACCGTCGCTGGATCCTGTTCTGCGTGCAGCTTCCTGGTACTCAGGTCTCGACCTTGTTGTGTTTAGAAATACCGTCGCAATCGGATCATTGGACGAGCATGCGAGGGAAGCAAAAGTGGTGCGAACAAGCGGATATTTACCATCCAGGTCTTTGCTCCTCCTGCCTTCTGCTTGTCTGGGTTGCGAGTGTGTCTCGATTCCACGAGGATCCTGGTATCAGATGCCGTTTCTGCGTGAGTGATGATGGGACCTGTGTCTCCAGAGGGGTAGTGCAAACAATCGTGGTGGAGTTGGCAACGATGAGAACTGCTGTTTGTAACTGGGCTTGCACAACAAAAGGGAAAATACTTTGACTGAGATGATGATGAACAAAAAAAAAAAGAGCGACGACGCTTCGTTGGACTAGTCCGAATCCTCCAACGTGTCTGTATTATTTATTTTTGAAAATTACCTGCGAAGCGTGGATTATGTAAAACGAGGGGGGGATGGGTTAACTAGTTAACTAGCCAGTTAATTAAGCGCGGCAAAGGGGTTGCTTGGTGTCAGCATTGGACTTGTTTGTAACTCAGTGACTTCTTGTATCCTTGATGCAAGGACCTGCGAGGATGATTGTTGTAGCCCGGAGAAAAACAGCATGTCTGGGCCGCAATGGCTTTCGTCTCTCTGCAGTGTCTGAACATGGACCAGAATTGCTAGCCTCTAATCGTTGTGTTCTGCTCCTACGGAGGTTACATGTACGCTCTTGTTCCTCTTTGTGCTGTTACCTGACAATCGCAAGCCATCTTTATCTTCATCCTCCGTCTGAAGCCGGCAGCCATTGACTACGTGGGAATTGGGACTCTTTGGCTCTCGCCGCTTACATCCTCATTTATCTCGCCCATCCATCATCCAAGGGTTATTCTATCTAGTCCCTGCGCGTCTCGGTGCAAAAATAGAACGGGTTACTATTTTTACCACGGGGCACTGATGTATACGGCTGTACGGTAACAATGGACATTTATTACTGACTCAGATCTTAAATATTACTTACCAATGCCTCTCCTTAAAGGAGCCAGCATCAATTGCACGCACGAGAAGACAATCTTGCCTTGTCTTCATGGACATTGCTTTGCCTCGCAGTTCGTAGAGTAGGTAGCCTGAATAATTCCACCCCGACCCGATGGTATGTGTGTACTATGTAACTTCTCCGTACCCGTAATGAATAATGCCAGACGTGTGCCCTGCCAAGGCGTCAGAATCCCGATAAAATAGTCCTTAATATTTTGAGGCTCAACCTTGTAACAACATCCGGGAATTAGTTAACAAAAGAAAAACCTCTAACAAACGGGAGGTTGGGAAAACATAACATCTCCCCAATAATATGCTGGTCCGCGCCTTACTAACGGCTCCCGATCGAACTTTGTTGGATCCTTTCCTTTGGGTCATTTTGCGCGCCGCCCCGGGAGAAGCAGGTGGTCAAAAACCGACCAAGGCCCGACGAATCCTCGATATCCACTCCTGGGGGAGGCTCCAAGCATAGATTGCCCCACCCTTTCTCCAGAACCCTTGATACTGGACAGTGACAGCCCATTCAGGCGGCGGCGTGATGTTTGTTTACCAGGCGCGACTCTCATTCGTCCGTGCCTTCTCTCTGAGGCTGAACAGGATGCAACTTCATGCAGCCCACAACCTGTCATTGCTACCAAACCGATCAATGAGCTTCTGAGGAGCCATCCTGGTGTTGGGTGTTGAAAATTTTAAACGAGTGCATCCGGGATCCCCCATCCGTCTTGCCTAAATTGGAGCCATGATCCAAAAAATTCCAGTTCATCGTGAAAGATCGCGCTATTTATTATCCTCTCAAGCTGCCCTTGTCAATATCCAATTTCCAATTTCCTCTTTAGATCTTTTACACTTATTAAATTCTTGGTTCATTTCACAGGCGTCGTTTCCTGTGGCAACGATGTCGAACTTGGCTTTGCGGGATATACTACTGTGTATGTACGATTGAAACTTTAGGGCCCTGAAACTAACCAACAATAAGCTGCGGCCAGCTGAGGACTCAAAGACATACATTCCTTGTTCAAATCACCATTATCCGATCAAGGGTTCCTCCCCTTTGTGTGGTACTTCCGCTTTCGGATGAAGTCTTTCTTCTCGAACTTTCCAGCTTTCAAAAGGATTTCGGAGGCTGGACAACATAATCAACAATGCGACATGCCTCCATTCGATTGAGTATGGTAATTGAACTGAAGACATTCTGAGCAGCCTGACCTTTTCTACTTCCATATTATGAACCTTGAATTTTAGAGAGTGATGGCGCTGCTTATGTCTGTATGTACTGTATATACGTTACATACCCTGTACCTCACATAATCCGTGCAATTGATATCGAAGCCTGGCTTCTTGCCCAGCCTTGGTTTCCACCGCCGGGAATAGAGGATTGGAGTACCTTCCCCATTTCTTTTTTGAAATCGCGGAGAAAAACACAAAAGAAGAATGTTATTTTCTCTTCTTATCCGTGTCTGGGTCGACGGTAATCTCTCGAGATCTGTCGTTTCACTAATCTTCCCAAACCGAAACAGTGAATCTTCGTTTATTCTAAAATCAACAGCTACCAAGTCGTTTGTAATAGGCCCCTTTAAAGTCAAACGAGTCATTTCCGTTGCTAGAATCTCGGATTTTTTTTTTTTTTTTCTCAATTTCTTTCGGATCCGTACGTGACCGCATAGGTGACCAGCGTTGTGCGTTTGTGGCCCGTTTCATTTTATGCGTGCTCCTTTTTCTATTTTCCATTTCTTCCTGCTTGCATTTATTTGCCTATTCGAGCTTTTGGGCCCCCGAACAATATTGTCAATCAGCTGGTTGAGGAGCGTTTCCCTCCCTTTCATCAGCTTTGCTTGGAATTTAGCTTGTTGTTTCGTTATTTTTGTTATAGGAAAATGGGCTTGCGAAATAGGCTAAGGTGGACATATTTGCGTCTGAAAGCATGCGTACTACTGGCGAATTCTTCTTCATGGCGATGAAGAGAAGGGAGGTGTGAGCTCAGCACCGCATTCAGCATTCAGCATGTTCTCGCCTACCGAACGTGGATCTCAGAATTCCTCATGCATGGAGTTAAACAGGAGACAAAGGGGATGTATTGGCTGCCGTGAACCAGTCGTATGAAAATCGGCGAGGCAATTTGGTATGAGGAAAAACAAGTAGAATTTATATCGAGAAGGCCGCTGGTTCTAATAGACTGCTTTTTTGCTTCCCAATTCTCTGGCTCTTGCTAGTGGGTTGAACTTTGAAGACGCTTGATAATGACACCACCCCGTCTTTCTGCTGAGGTCGCATGGAATATTGATTCTCGCGGTAATTAAGCAGTTATCTAGAATCCATAGCTGCAAGCAAACAACTTGCTACCCACGAAGCTGCGGAAAATGTATAGACACATACTATCAGAGGATGTAAGGCAAGAGCGGTGTCCAAACTAGCAGAAACTGGATGGCTTGTCCAGACTCACTTCCATGGGAGGCCGAAGCCCTCAGATAGCAATCCCCTCCCTCAAAACCTTTCAATAAGGCTAACCGGATTTACATATCCGCTATGCTACGATCCATTTCCTATCTGTGTTCATTTGGGGCACCAACATCCCCAACATAAATCTTCTCATCATAACTTTGCAACCTTCCTTACCACCCAGTGCGCAGGTCTATATAGATTTTGCAACATGCTCTCCGGGTCCTGGATGTAACCACACCAGGTATTTCCGGAGTCTCTCTTGACCAATTCGAATCCAAATTGTTGGATAAGCTTAATGACTTCCTCCTCCGTTAATTCTACATGCCCAGGTTCCCCAATCCCTTCATGGCGTTTATCCGAGTCCACAGCTCCCGTCGACTGAGTCACTTCTCCTTGAGAAGACTCTTTATTTAAAGGCCTATCTTCCCAGTGCCAGAGGAGCGGCCCAATGTTTATCCAGTACCCACCCGGTTGCAGACAATTGCGGATGGCCTCAATGTACCGTATCAAATTTGGGGCTGTATCGATGAAGAAAACGGTCGCAACGGCGTGAAATACATCCTCTTTTGATTTGCTGTTATACTGAATTACGAAATCTGCTGCAGACATGCTCATCGAGCCCACCCCTCTCCCATCATCAGGCCCATCCATTTGAGCAGCGACGACTGAAGCGGGATGGACATCAGGAATCATGACCTTTTTCAGCTGCTGTTTCCGAGACTTCAGATTCGAGAACTGCAGTGCAAAGGGATACAAAGGGTATTCATTGGCCCGCACCGTATGGTTTAATGCCCAGTTACTGGCCAGGAGTTGGTGGTAAGAAATTTCGTTCCCCTCTGCGTGATACCCAGCAGCGCAAAGGTCGAACACAAGACGTCCAAGACCAGCACCAGGAACAAGTATCTTAATGTGCGGTTGGGAGCAAAACAGCTCTTCCAGATCAGCCATAACTGGCTTATAACACGTTTCCCGTTCCAATAACCCCTCGGCACTCCAATCCCGGTAAAATTGCCTGACAGTTGAATGGGCTTTGTTAATGTCCGAGCTCGTAGCGGTATTCTGCCAGTTCCTTTGGCCGTCATTGGTGTCTGGGTTAGCGGGTAGGGAGAAGGCTTTCAGGCCGAAAGATAGAATCGCAGCCGCGATCTCTGCGTTCGCATCAATTGCGTCATCAATTTGGTTGAAAGTGTCCAAAATAGAAAAGGGAGGCCTTGCTAGCATTTGCCAATGGGCCGACGGTAAGGCATAAAATGATTGACGTCGTCGGTGGGTAGTGTGCGAATGCGCGCTCCTTCGATACTGTCTAGGGTGGCTGTCAGCTGGGATTTTTAGTAAGAAGTACATAATTTGATACATAAATATATCGTTTTCTACATTATAGTTGCATGCAAATATGGTTCTCCAGGCTTTAACTCAACAATTAATGCAGGGTAATTACGATGACAAAAGTTCTACATCATCAATTTTCATTTCACTAGAGGGATCGAACTGCCTCGTTAAGTGGGCGAAAATCGAGCCGAACAAACAAAAAATAGGAATCAAAAAGCATACCTGAAAGAATCGAGGGCAGCAAACAGCACTCGTCGTTCCTCCGGATCTGCAAGGGGATCAAAATCCCCTTCCCATTCTTCCGCATTTTCCCCTGTTGCCGCATGCTGATCCATCCCTATACTGAAGAAACGTAAGGTAGCTGTGAATAATCGTTCATGTACTTTTACCTCAAAGCATTATCAGAATTGGTTTCTCCATCTGCTCATTTTAAGTTTTGTTCGCCTCAGGATAACGTAATCAACCACCTAACGCTCGTTTCCACCCAACGCTCGCCTTTGTAAATCAATTACAGTCAACTTCAAATGTTAATATCTCAATGAATATTCATTATTTTTAATTTTTAATTTGTAATTTATAAATATCAAGATTTATATTATAATATAATTCAAAATTATTATAATATAGTTAAAATTAATTAAAATATAGATTCAATTATAAAATAAAATACAGTGAAATAAAATATATAATATTTGATTATAAATTAAGAAATATATATTATATATTATTAAAAATTATAATTCTTATATAAATATATTATAATTTAATAAATATTAAATTATTTAATATAAAAATTCTATATTTTAATTTTTAAGAATAATTTTTTATTTTTTTATTATAATTTTTTTATAAATTACAAGTAAAATATTGAAAATTCTTGAAATTTTAAATTTTAAAAAATAATTTATTAAATATAAATATATTTAAATAATTTAATATAATAATTTATTTAAATTACATTTTTAAAGTATAAATAATACACAGTTATTACAAAAATAATATTTTAAAATATATATTATTATATAAAATTCTAAATGAATAAATAATAAATAAGAATTTTTAAATAAAATATTATATGCTATTAAAAATATTTAAAATCTATAAAATATTTAATTTTAATATAGAAATAATCAATATTTATAAATATATTTATAAATATAGACTGTGTATTTTATTTTAAAATAGTATCTTTTGTGCCGGTTAGCGGGGCGCCCAGCCCGCCGAGCGCCCTCGCCATTGGTCCGTCGTGCGCGCGAGGCCCGATGCGGCAGCACCGTTGCCGTTTCGGGGATGGCCGGACCCTCGCCGCTTTTGCGCCTTCTCACGCCGCTTCAACGGACGCCGCGATCTATAAAAACCCGTCGCGCGCCCCCTCGCAACGACCACACACTCCCTCCTTCCTTCCTTCTTCATTTCTCTTTCTCGCTCGCCCTCGCCCTGGGCTCTGGCTCTGGCGCTGGCGATCGCGTGCACTGCCCCCTTCTCCGTTTCCCCCCCTGCCAGGGATGGTGCCGTCTTATCCGGCCCTCACCCGTCTTGGATCCTGCGCCCGCGGAGTCGTCGAGCCGCTGTTCTGATACCGCCTGGTTGGCCTCTGAGCCCTCCACGTCGCCCCTTCGCGATGCTACCCCGCTTGACTCTGGGATCGAGGCTGCCGGGGCGTCCGCACCCCCTGTTTTTCTGCAAGTGTGCCTTTCGCTGTGCCGCGCGTTCGGTGATTCCCAGCAGCAGAAATTTCTACTCCCCGGTTGATTTATTCTTCTATTTTCAATTTTCATTTTCATCTTCCAATTTTTTTCTATTTTAACTCGTTGGAAGGTCTTCTTTTCAAGACTCGGCTTGTCTTGAAACCCCTTCCGTCGGTGGGACTGCGTGCGAAGACGGAGGAGGCGGCAGCCGATCGAGCGTATTGGGATGGCCTGGGGCCCAGAGTGCTTGCTGGGCCTGAGCGATGTGGGTTGCATCGCCCTTTGAGCCACCAAGGCTGACTGCCATCGTCACAATTTCTTTCCGCGGGCCAATAGCAAAAATGCCGCATTTCATTTGCGCTGGTGTGCGCCTGCAGGTCGGACGGGGACCAAGGCGGGCAGGGCGGTGTCAGGATTGCATGCTCTGGACATGTGAAGGCTGCAAGTGGTGAATGGCCAAACGCGATTGGAGCAGGCCACTGGTCATCGGGCTTCAGGTGGCTCTTTGGCCAGCACGGGACGCGTCAGCAGTCTCAGGGGGGGGGATCCAAGGATCGGAGGAATTCGCCCCTTCGCCCCGTCTGCTCAATCTCCAATGGGAGATGTGAGACTGTGCAGCGATGGAGCCTCTGCGCTGAGAGGAGCTATAAAGGGTGGCCGAGCCTCCTACAGAATTTTCAAGATACTGGCACTTTGCGATCTGTTTTTCTCACCCCGCGCACGCCCTTCCCTCTGGCTCGATTCCCGCTTTCCTTTCTGCTCCCCTGATCGCTCCTGACTCAAAATCCCTCAAAATCTTCCCCCTCAAATCCCCAATCCCCTATCCAGATGGCCCTCGCGTTTTTTCATGTGAACAACTTCAAGCCGTGGGCGCCGCGGCGTCCGCGGCACCCCAAGCCATTCTCACTGCGCAAATGCCCCAATTCTCGCGCTCTAGAGCCCAGAAGCCGCCCTGCCCCTCCCCCTCCCCCTCCCCCAGCCCCACGTTGTGATGCCTCTGCCAGCGCTCTGCTATCCCACAAGCATGGCCTTCCTCTGAAGCCGCCGGCCGAAGTCTGCGTGCCCATCAGCTGCGATGTTCAGCCGTGTTCGCCGTTGAGCTCCCCCTCTCAATCAAGGAAGATGTCTATACCATCACCCAGTTCGAAGAATCCCCGGCATGGCGTATCATCTCTCCATGAACCTGCACATCACACCTCAAATTCACATCCCACTTCATCCCGTGATGTCCGAGGTAATATCTCTGACACGCCGATCGAGCTGCCTCCCCTTGGGAGAGGCGCCACACGGGCTGATCCGTCGTCGCCCAGTGTAACCAGCTCAGATGGTAGCTTGGAAGATTTCTTCGGGCTCCCGGATCTCCAGAACAACATCCCCATTGACCCAGCGATTCTTGCCGACGACGCGTCCTGGGGCACTAGTGACCTTCGCCGGCCTGTCCAGCAAGGTGATGATCTCGCAAGCCCAAAGGCCACTTATCCATATCCTGAACCTCCCCTGTCTATGTCCTGTGACACCCCCAACCATCACCAAGGATCCAGAGAGAGGCCTGACAGCTGGAATAGAAATTCTCAAACGGATGATGACACTCACGTTCTGGATCATCGGCAGATTCACCCCGCCCGTTGCAGCACCGACGTTGATGTGCCTTGCTCCTACAGCACGAGCGACGACTTCCTCAGCGACGCACAGGCCAGGAGACGCAAACGAGGGCCACAGCAGCCAGAAGAACCGGCCGCAAAGCGGCTTCACGTTGCCTCTGTATCGTCTATGGAAGGTCCCTCCACAGCCCTTCGTTCCCATTTCCTGTCGCTGCAGCTCGACGAGCGTCTGCAGTTCCTTTCTTGGCTGTTTGAAGGTGCCTTGGCGAGTTGCATGCCCGACTCAGCGCCGGCAATGTGGGGAGACGGGAGTGTGCGGTCAGCCGGTCGCTCCGCTCCTCACAAGGTCGGAGAAACTCAGCGTGAGCGCGGCGAGGGGAGAAAGGGTCACAGAGACAAGCTGTGGCGATGGCTCCCCGAGGAGGACGCACGGCTCCTGAGCATGGTGGAGGAGCGCCGACCCTGGCCGGAGGTGGAGAGGTGTTTTCCAGCAAGGACGGAATCGGCGCTGCGCCAGCGGGTATCTACGCTTCGGAAACAAGAGAGGGGAATGCGTACAGCCGAACCCGCTGGTGTCATAGTAGCATCTGTAGCCCCGGAGGGTGAGACGTAATGCTCATCCATGTACATGAAAGTGATATCGTGATCGACCATAAAAGGCGGCCTGCCTCTCCAAGCCGTTCATCAACGGCCCTTGGTAGGCAGGTGAGGGTGGCCTCGCCTGACCGCACCCTTATCTTTCTCCTCAGGGGCCAACTGTACGCAGCCACAGCCGAATGATACCCACCCTCTTGGCCCCCTCCTCCACCCCGCGGTGATTCGCATGCGACAGCCGTGGAAGGGATGCCGTTGCTGCATGAGTTCTATTTTCAGACTTCGTCCTCGGGTATTGTTGGCTGCTGCGCCGTGCTTCAATGCCTGGAGAGTGCAACCCGAGACGAGCACCCCGTGACGGCCCCCCATTTCCTGGTGTATATAGAGGGCCTCCCTCCCCCCTTGGATCCATCTTTCTTTCAATTCCTTTCCTACTTCCCATCCTACACCGCCGCGACTGAAACCCGCCGAGAGGCCCTTGTCGAAGACGACCGAGCGAACCTAAAAGAACCTATTTCCCCCCCACTGGAGCTCTTCAGGGTTCTTCCTTTTCCTACCCACAGCCTCGAATCCGGAGTCACCTCCTTGCAGCACGAGCCGTTCCTAGTGAGCCGCATTTCCGGGGCACAACCATCCTTCAATCATGGCGTCAGCTGATAGTCCCCGCGACGGGCTTCGTAGCACCATCATCATCAGTTCAGATGCGGAGATGGATGAACACCAGCCCCCGGCACGAAAGCTGCGAAGAAAGAGACCCCGCACAGACTACAGCTATCCGGTGTATGAGGCTCTATTTGATGACCCAGCGCCCTCCGAAATGAGGCAGCCACCGAAAAAACGTAAAATTCCCAACTTACCCAACTTGGGCACGGTTTTGGTAAGACTCTTCCTCGTATGGCACATGGTGGGGCCTTTTCCTTTGCTGATATTGAGATAGGAAACCGCGAACCAGGGAATTCATAACATTTTCGAGGCGGAGCATGCGAAGGGAAAAGCGCTGGAAGAAGAAGTGCAGCACCTGCGTGCAGAAATCACTAGGAAGAATGGGCTGGTCGACAGACTCGAGACTGAAGTCCGTGAACTGAAGCATCAATGTCAATGTCAGATCTGTTATACCATCCCATCAGGGTGGAGGACCCTTCTGTGTGGACACCGGTATTGCCCAGAATGCCTTCCCCCCCATTGGCGCAACCTGCGGAATGTGTCGTCAGGTTATCACTGGTGTTATCAAGAGCTACTAGGTAGAGATTTTTATGGCCAACCTCGCGTCTAATATTGAAATCATGGGTGGTGGAAAGAGGCGGGGGAGTTGGAGGTCTACATGTTTGATTGCTGAGTCGAAGCCAAGCCAAGCCTTGCTGGGTTCTTTGGCGCTCCGTCTGGCCCGCCCTTTTTTGTTTTCCGGCTCGCATTCCCTTTCGGCCTGCAACCCCTTTTCGGCTCGCACTTCTTTTTAGCCCACATGACCCGTAGGCCATTTGTTTAGATGTCTGAGTGATCGAATAGGGAATGCCGGGCCATATACCCCCCCAAAGAGTTCATTATTGTATCAATTTACCCCACGCACCCAAGACATGTCCACATAACCTCTCGTCTCTCATCTCGGAGGCGTAAATCTACAGTTTTTTAGCTGGCTGACTAGTGTGCTAGCGGGGCTCACCACAGGATCACTCACTTGTAGCACGCTCGTTTCAAATTACGTGCTTTTTGACTTTAAAACAGCAAGATTCATAATTATGACTGGCCCTATATTTTCCTGAAGGGTGACAGCTACAGTCCCTTTCAGAGAGAATCATTTGAACAAATTGACCCGCACTATGGGAACTCGGGAGATGCACCATTGACTATTGTTCAATTAGATGGAATTGTTTACATGACCTGTAATATCCATCTCCCTTGTGGGGTTCTAGTAAGGCTCAGCAGAGTACTGGTAACCAAACGAAATGAACTGATTTAAACCGGAAGGTATATTAGAATATTCATGGCCTGGTCATGCCCAATGTCGTCCCCAGGGGAAAATATTCTCCACTATTCTTTAGGCCGACTGAGATGACGGCCGACTGAGATGAACGGCCGTCAATCGAGTCGGCCGTCAATGAAGTACGAAGCGAACTGATTGATTGATTGATTGATTTATTCATAGACTGTCCCAGCCGCCCTCAGGCAGCTATGCAGCGCACTACTATACATACAGGAGTTTCTGCTCTTTTCCTTGGAAATTCAGTTATTCTTGCCGAAAGCTTCCAGTTGGGGCCGGTTATTTCTGCAAGAATCACTTCTTTTCCGCTTGAGCTTCCTCTATTCATAGTCTTCCTATCTGTTCTGTATCTCTGCCTTGTTAGGTCTTCCTGACCCTCCTCAACTTCTGTTTACTGGTTTCATGTTTTGCCTGTTCCCAGAATGCTTCCCAT
This sequence comes from Histoplasma mississippiense, assembly GCF_000149585.1. NCBI lineage: Eukaryota > Fungi > Ascomycota > Eurotiomycetes > Onygenales > Ajellomycetaceae > Histoplasma > Histoplasma mississippiense. The sequence continues at coordinate 1,472,787 of NW_001813977.1, forward strand.
TCGCCCTTCATCGCCTGACGGATGGTGGCTTTTGTGGTTGCAGACAGCGTCATCGATTTTATCCCAGAGAGTTTTTAAAAACATGACCAGTGGCAACAATTTTAATGAGATGAACTCTTTGAATGAATATAGCAAAACAACTTCATCAATTCAACAAGTGAGTGTCGTCATAGGGGTTGGGTATGTCGCTTGTCTTTTATTTTCATATCTCCACTTAATAGGAAAGTATTGATTTCGTTCCTACTCTATACGGAAGAAAAATACGAAATCAGTTCAAGACGTAGCCGGTTTGAATGAAGGCATACTGGCGGAGTGTTTGATGATTCTGCTTCCCTGCTCCTTCTCCAACAACTGATGACATAAATGCCGAAAATGATCACGCTCTTCGGTCAATTTCTCGATAATCTTCTTCATTTCCTCTTTCTGAACCTTCTTGCGCTGGCGAAACTTTTTAGAGGCGAGGCTATTCTTTTGCCGTATCTCCATCGCTTTCCGTGATCCGGATTCCATATCGACATTAATTATACCTCTCCATCTTTGCGCCGATTCTGTTGCTGTCTGTGACATTATCGGTGGAGATATTTGCTTTGAATGCAGCCCGATATCCCCTGAGCGTGCTAATGACCTCCTCAATCCACCCTGTTCCAAGGGAGGAAGAGAATTATCAGCGGGATATAGTTGGCAACCGCATTGTGTTAATGGCGGCCGCGTTTGGTGAACCAGGCTGTAGGACGACCGCGGTGTACTTTCATACTGTGAGGCAATGAGCGGAGGAGGATCGCGAGCACGAAAGTAGGGAGCTTGTATGGGTATCGGGCCCTGCAGGGATCCCGAGTTATTGTCCAGTTGGGTTTGAGTGATGGAGTGTGAGAAAGTGCTGTGATAGTGTCTGGGAAACTGTGAGGCAACGGCGGTGGCCAGGAATTTCTCTCGAATGTCGGTTGGAGGTGGCTGCAACATTGGTGATGTCCTTTCGATGTGTGGTTCGGGGAAATGTCCAACACCCTCGAGGTGCTGCGCGGTCCCACAATCGCGAGTAGCACACAACAGCTGAGGAACGCTCAATCCGTTTTTGACCGCCATGGTTCATTATACTATCGCGACCGAGTGTATGTGAAAACCTATCTCGGCTTGGGAGGAGGTTGTGGTTTGGGACTCCAGTGGTGTCGTAGGCGCCTCTTGCCATTCCGGTGTAATTCGAGAATTGAAGGAGATATGCAGGTGGCCGCATAATGCAATGGGAGTGAGTTCTCCTTTTATGTTCCCTTCCATCAAGCCATCCTCGGCGGCAGGCTAACCGAAATGCCAGGATTGCTCGGTTGTTTCTATGGTTGCTTTTTGTGAACCGGAGGCGCGTGAGTTCCAACACGGAAGTCCCTGCACTTTGCTGCCAATTAAACTCCTGTTATCCAGGAGCAGCAGCGATCCTTCTCCCTGGAACGGTCGTGGCGTTGTAAATTCACATTGAACCCCTGCGATCACCGCTGTATCCTGATTGGGATGGCCTTGGCGTTGGAAAAACAATGATCCCTCACAAATTTCCTGATTGGGATGGTCTTGGCGTTGGAAAAACAATGATCCGCTGTGGTGATCAGGATTTCGAGGTCGGGGATGTGTCACAGCTCTGGCTTCGTGCCAGGATTCACCAGGCATTTTCCAAAATATATACGGCAGATGTTGCTCCTCAGCTGTCCTGTCATTGTCATTTTTCATCTGAAATCACTGATCTTATTTTTTCCGCCAGACTAATGAGCTTTCAGGTATCATCGCGATCGATTCAGAATGCATGCCTCCGCCCGCTGGTTAAGTCTCGACAACTTGGAGCAGTCCATAGCAAAGACGGATTTTCCCTATAGGGAAAATCCACTGACGGGAGTGAACACGACCGATGCCCATGGTGTAGCCCCTGCTGTAGCCCGTGCGATCGATAAGGAGACCAGGTCGGTCATTTTACAGGTCCCATTCGCAGCGTGGCTTCTAAAAGCGGTTGGGCGCGACACAGACGTGATGGATATGTTCTTGGTGTACCTCGGGGTGCTCCGTATTCGACTCAATAGGTTTCTTCGGAGGTGTCCCGAGCCACTGCGGATCAAGAATGAACTTCAAACGGTCCGCCAGAACTGGAGCACTTCATCTGTATTGCGTGCTGACACTGGAGACAGATCGTTCTCGGAGTAAACCCTCTTGCACGAGCAGTGATGTCTGGCTGCATCCAGAACACCCAGTCGTGGAAATGTTTGACCCATGATCTTAATATCGGGTTCATCATTGACCCTCTTGCTGATGTCTTCGGTCGCCGACCCCGCCGCTTGAACGCGGACGAATTTTATCTCCTGAACACCCGCTTCCAGAGTACCTACGACACTGAACGAGACATCGATCCGGTGTCTAGCTTCCGGACCGACTTGATGTTCTTCCGGGGAATCAGAGACATGTCGCCAGAGTCACTAGCCAGCCGCATCACAAACGAAGACTTGAGATGCTTTCAAGCCGCGTACGCCCTCATGCCTTCCGAGCGAGACGAGTGGCGGCGTCTCCTGGGTCACTCTTGGCGTCATCGAAATGAAGATACAACCGAATGCCTTCGAAAGGACCTGAGATACGGTGGTCCCTTGGTCGAACTTGCCATGGTAAGCTGGTCATTGCAGCTCTTCGCTTCGGAGTACTGCTAACATCGTATCAAAAGTGTCTGTACAAGCAACGAAACTTTCATGGAGTGACTGCAATTGTGATAGGTCTGAGGGTTGCTGACTACGATGCAACAATGATCCCACCGGAGCTGCGCAGAATTGTCGAATATGAGGGTAACTTTCGCGCGTGTCGCGACCATTTGAGGGACATGAGGGAGACGGGAAAGCCTGCGTTGCCTTTTATATATCCCATTTACAGGGAGTATCAGTTGTCCGTTGAAAGTCTCCGTCGGCACGAAGCATCTTCCCGATACGAGGCTTGCTTGCAGAGAGTAACTTCAAACGCTGATGACTTGCTCTGGTTCGGATCATACACGGCAAGGTCGGGAATTGTGAAGAGAATCGGGAGCATGTTCGAGTTCTGTATCTGCTTTTAGATAGCTTATATCCTAATCACGTAGTTATTCATCCTTTCCTGTGGGGAGGGCATACTGCTGTCATCGACGGCGCTGTAACAGCTATGTTTAATGTCCCGCTGCCAAGGCCACTCGATCGCCAATTAGCGTAGACATCTGCATCCTGCAAGGAGGGCGGTGTGTTGAGGAGGAATCCAGGCAACCGGCTGCCTCATGCAAGGCTCGACTTTGTTTGCCAAATGAATTTGCCAATCGGGCATGAAGTTAGCGACCGATATTCGCACACTTAAAAAGCAGACAACCCACCGATGCCCCCGCCACGAGCAAAGGTTTTCTAGAACTAACAACGCTCGCTCTGTTCGTCTTCTTAATCCCCAACCGACTTCTGTGTCTTCCAAACCACAAATCGTGTCCGCAAGATGGTTTCTATGCTGGTAAGGAGAACAAGCCGTTCCAGGGTTCGGAAGGTAAGGGTTGGTTTTCCCTCCGCACACCCCTGGTGTATCGACAACTCATTCAAGGGCTAATAATGGGCCAGGATATCAACGGTCGTGTCCGAACCCACGATGCCAAGACTAAGTTATGTCACGTGTCATTCAATCAGCATCCGGCATCGTCACCCCTCAGTGAAGCCCCGCGCCGCGATGTTTGCAAGCAGGTCAGGGTGAACATGGACACCAACGTTTTGGTCAGATCTGGTGACATACTAGACCTCTACCGGGACTTCGACAGAGTCTTACAGGCACTCATCAACGATGGATGGATCGTGCTGAAGGATGCCACAGATACAAACTCCATTGAGCGGGTGGCGAGCAATCAGGTGAGAATCTCCGCTCTCAGCCTCTCTTTAACTTGGCTGAAGGAACCTAGCACGTCAACCACCTCCTCGCTGGAGTGAGCCCGCAGCCCTTCAGACAAAACCTCGCTATCCTGATGCCCGCTTCCCGACTGAAAAACTCCCCATTTGAGCGCTTCCCTCGGGGGGAGACCCTAGCAGATAAGAAAGATGAGGTTCTTGGCTTGACTTGCTATCATCTCTTCGGCAAAGATAATAAGTCGCAGTGGAGGTGGCAATACGATATAGGAGGCAGCAAGGGTGATCTACCAACGGCCATTGCAGCCACCGGTGGAGACGTGTACGTGGAACCCAAGCCTCGAACAACAAGCCTGCTATTAACGTCTTACAGGATCATATGCAGTGGTTGGCTATTACGACAGCTTCCCGAGCCGGAGGCCAAAACGGACCTATACGTGGTAAATTATTATCGGTCGGACCACCCTTGGTGAGCACCATGGGTATGTGTATCGGTGGTCTACATGGGATTGTTAGGATAGTATGGGGCACTCATTGGGGAACCTGGAAGGAAATAACGTGCATCTGAAATAGACAGGTCTAGCATTATGGCAATGGGATTTTCATAAAACTGCAAATACTATTCTTCATAGAAAGTTTGCTGGTATTACTGTGTCAAAACGGACGCGACTCTTCAACGTCGCGCGCCAACCAGGCGGAGGAGATGGAGGATTGCCCGGTTTGCTAGAAGTTAGGTGAGGGGCATCCGTAGATGGACTCGGAGGGGAATGGAAACAATAGGGCTGGGTAGATAGATCCATCGGTACCGGTAGGGGGGACCTGGGAAGGATTGGGTCCGGGGCCAATCTCATAGATAGAACGGGAGAATGGTTGTAGCTGAGCTGGGTATATCGATCCGTTAACGTTGGTGAGCGGTAGTGGGAAGGGATCGGGACCGGAGTTGATCTCATAGATAGAATGGCTGGAGAATGGCTGTAGTTGAGCTGGCGGTACTGGGGAGGGGTTGAAACCTGGGTTGCAAAAATCATCCACGGACGCTGCGGAGTCGGATGACGATACTTGAGCCGAGTAAGCCATGGTTGAAGCGCAGTTACTACGGTCACGGGCGAACGCCGAGGTGTGGCCATTGATGGATCCAGGTCTCGCTGGGGCCGTGCATGTTTTGTCGTCACCGCGCTTCCTCTTCTTTCTGCCCACGATTTCATGCAGGTGGTCATTGTCCTTTTCAACCCGTTCAATTCTCGTGCTAAACTGTTTGAATATCTTCATGACTTCTTCCCGGAGAACGGAACCGTCATCGCACCTCTCAGCTGTAGAAGCGTCGGTTGACACTTGCACCAAGCGCCCAATGCTAGAATCTCGCTCACTACCCGCCTCACTCGCTTTTCGTACGCTTCGGCCGGCGACGTGATTATCGTTCGGCTGCATATAAGGGAGACCTCCGCCACGAGAGACTGTTTCCATTAGTATATAAGCTATTCAGACAAGCGGAACAACCCACATGCGGTGCGGAACGGCCCGAAGGTTTCAATCCTAGACGTGCTTGGTTCCCCATGGCGGTCCCTCTCGTGCCTTGAGAGAGAGGACGTGCCTGCCGAAAATTCCATCCCACACTGAAAACAGAAGGTCCCGGTAAGTATCGCACGGTGGAACTGGTGGCTACGATCCCATGTGCCTCGAATGTGTCTTGGGAGGTTCTCCGCAGATTGATACGCTTGACTGCAGTGTGGCGCAATGCACTTCGATAGCCGCGGATACGTCTGATCTTGGCAATACGACGCTTTTATTTCCTTTAAGGTACAAATGCGACCGCCAAACGCCGTCTTCAAGTGATGTTCTGCCCCGACGCTGCTAATGATATCCTCCAGCACAACCACTCGCGCGTACAGACACTCGATCGTTTTGCATAGTGCCCGGTGCTGTGTATTCGGAAGTCTCTCGGGTGGTAGTTGAGGGGCCGCGACGAAACGATGCTCTAGGACGGTCCTTAGTGACTAAGTTGCAAAGGAGTTGGTGCTACTTACCCATTCTGGTGGTTGAGGTTTATCCGTCATCAGTTTGTTTGTGGTAAGATGGACGCGGGTATGGGTGCTAGCAGCTCTCCACGATCAGCTGTAGAGTAAAACTAGCAGGAATTAAGAAATGTGAAAGAGCAGATATGTCAGAATGATATGGGCTGCTCTCCGTCGTCTGGCAAACACACTAACCCAGACAGGCATTGTCCTGCTGAATAAACCTTCCGTTTTCGTCGTAATTTACAACGAGTGGAGAACAGACCCTATTAGCCCACGTGACCCGGCGCTACCTAGGAAATGAACTAGCTTAGATCGGAAGGCATATTAGAATATTCATGGCCTGGTCATGCTCGATATATCACCTATTCTTCAGAGCATCCACAGGCTGGTCAAGCCCGATATATCCCCTATTCTTCAGAGCATCCATGGCCTGGTCATGCCCAATGTCATCCCCAGGGAAAAAAAATCCCCTATTCTTCAGACCATCCGTGGGCTGGTTATGCCTGATAATCCCCTATTCTTCAGAGCAGCCATGGCCTGGTCATGCCCAATGTCATCCCCAGGGAAAAAAAATCCCCTATTCTTCAGAGCATCCGTGGGCTGGTTATGCCTGATAATCCCCTATTCTTCAGAGCATCCGTGGGCTGGTCATGCCTGATATATCCCCTATTCTTCAGACCATCCGTGGGCTGGTCATGCCCGATATATCCCCTATTCTTCAGAGCAGCCATGGCCTGGTCATGCCCAATGTCATCCCCAGGGAAAAAAAATCCCCTATTCTTCAGACCATCCGTGGGCTGGTCATGCCCGGTATATCCCCTATTCTTCAGAGCAGCCATGGCCTGGCCATGCCCAATGTCATCCCCAGGGAAAAAAAATCCCCTATTCTTCAGACCATCCGTGGGCTGGTCATGCCCGATATATCCCCTATTCTTCAGAGCAGCCATGGCCTGGTCATGCCCAATATCATCCCCAGGGAAAAAAAATCCCCTATTCTTCAGGCCATCCGTGGGCTGGTCATGCCTGATAATCCCCTATTCTTCAGAGTATGCATGGTCTGGTCATGCCAGATGTCATCACTAGGGAAAATATCCCCTATTCTTTAATCTATTCATACCAGATGTCCCTTATTCTTTAGAATGGCATCATGGCCCGGTCATGTCAGATTCTATTCTTGGGAGGGAAATTTCATATATGTCTTTTATAGTTTGGGACTCCTATACGGCTTGGCCTGCTTGCCAGCTCTGAATGTGGGCAGAGTCGAGCGTGGCCAGAAGTGGCCACCTGGTTTGGAGAGCCCCACTTTGTGGAGGCGGCATTACGTCTGACGGTCTACACGTCGCGTCAGGCAAGGGGCCCGGGACCTTCATGCACGATACTCCGTCAATATATGACGGGGTGTGCCGTGGATGGAGGGTCACTGATGCCAGTAGACCATTGTGAATGAGGGGGGGAAGTGAAAATATCGGAGACTACTGGCTTAGGGAAACTACTGGCTTAGGGAGACTGCTGGCTTGGGGAGACTACTGGCTTAGGGAGACTACTGGCTTAGGGAGACTGCTGGTTTAGGGAGACTACTGGCTTAGGGAGACTGCTGGTTTAGGGAGACTGCTGGTTTAGGGAGACTACTGGCTTAGGGAGACTGCTGGCTTAGGGAGACTGCTGGCTTAGGGAGACTACTGGCTTAGGGAGACTGCTGGCTTGGGGAGACTGCTGGTTTAGGGAGACTACTGGCTTAGGGAGACTACTGGCTTAGGGAGACTGCTGGTTTAGGGAGACTACTGGCTTAGGGAGACTGCTGGTTTAGGGAGACTGCTGGTTTAGGGAGACTACTGGCTTAGGGAGACTGCTGGCTTAGGGAGACTGCTGGCTTAGGGAGACTACTGGCTTAGGGAGACTGCTGGCTTGGGGAGACTGCTGGTTTAGGGAGACTACTGGCTTAGGGAGACTGCTGGCTTAGGGAGACTACTGGCTTAGGGAGACTGCTGGCTTAGGGAGACTACTGGCTTAGGGAGACTGCTGGCTTGGGGAGACTGCTGGCGGAAGAGTGCTGGCTTAGGGGGAAACGATGCTAACTTCTGGTGCACTGTACGTAACCTTACAAGTGATTTTTGATACGAACCCTTTCGCCAATACGGGTAGCCGGTAACTTGGCCCTTTTTTATGCTCGTCGAAAGTAATACAAGAGAATACCTTTGTGAAGCGTGGGGACTTGAGAACTCCCACTCGAATCGAGTAACTTCATGTGTCTAGAAATATCTCAAGCTGAGCTAACTGAGTCGCACAGCAACTTAGGAGAATCATCATATCCATAGAAACCTCTCGTGAGTGTGTACGCCTATAGCTGTCTTCTTGCAGAAATAATCGGACCTTCAGCTGGACGTTTCTAGCAAGAATGGCTGAATTCCCAAAGGAAAAGAGCAGAAATTCCTGTATAGTAGTGCGCTGCATAGCTGCCTGAGAGTTTGAATACCCACCACGTGACATACATGTATGACTAAGCTGATGCTGCCAGCCCTCAAGGAAAGATTATTGGTAGAGGGGTATCTGAGCTTGAGCAGAAGGGAAGCAATTCGGACCACGAATAGCTTGGTCTCAGAAGCAAGAGCGGGAACACCTGTATTTATAGTCGTACGCTGCATAACTGCCTGCGGGCGGTTGGGACAGTCTATGAATCAATCAATCAATCACAGAAAAAACACCACCAACAGCTCAGAACAAATTTTTGAAAACGCGTAATATTTTGCAATTTCTACAGTCTGCCCGTATCCTCTTGGGCAATTACATCAATTGACGCGTGAAAACGCGTTCATTTTGTTGTAATGGCACCAAAGTGGCCGCAGGTAAACAATGGCCCAGAACACATCAACGAGCACGCCACATACCTTAGAGAAGCATGCCATCAATTGCAGGCCGTGGACAAAGGCAGGCAGAATCAAGTACCATGGAATATAGTACAGCAATACATCGCATCCACCATCACGCTCGCGGGCAAGGTGCTCCGGCAGCCCCCAATGAGCGACATCCTCCACCACGTCCAGGATGCTGTTAAGTGTACGCAGAACATTCAGAGAGACGTATCAATCATCAAAAACTCCGTAGGCCTCAGCACCACCCCGCCTAATACCACCAACTTTAGTGGTGGCCGGACAGCTGCAACATGGGCGCAGGTGGCAGCACATGGTAGAGGCACCCAGGTGTTACCGCCACCTGTTCCCCAAAGCGCGCGTACCACTAAGACACAGCCAACAGTCACAGCATATAAGGACCGAGCAGTAACAGTCAGACTCAAGGATCATGGAATCGCCCAGCGTTTTCGGACGCTTCCCGCAATCAAGATTAGACAGCAAGTCGAGACCTCGATCAAGAACCACGTGGTTACCAAATCAGTGGCGGTGGTCGCCGCCCATCAACTCAAAAGCGGCGATATACAGATCTTCACCTCTTCTACGGCAGAGGCCGTTAAGCTCAAACAGAACAGAGAATGGGTAAGCGGACTTGGGGAACATGCGGAACTCATCGTGCCTACCTACGGAGTCATCACCCACGGCATTTCTACAAGCACTATCAACATCAAGGACCAGAAAGCGACCATCCAGCAAATACTCGCAGACAACTACACAGTCATCCCCAAGGCGGAGATCTCATATGTGGGATGGCTAACCCGAGAATCACCTCTCAAACGCGCATCCTCAATCGTGGTGGAGTTCACGGACCCAGAAATGGCCAACGCCATCATCTACGCAGGGATGGCGTGGGACGGACAGATACATACATGTCAACTCTATGATCGCGCCTGCAGAGTCAAGCAATGCTTCCGGTGCTACAATTACGGCCACATCGGCACTCAATGCGATGCAGCCCAAACATGTGGCTATTGCGCCGAGCTACACGAGACCAGGAACTGCACGCAGAAGGGAGTGGAAGGCTTCACTCCCAGTTGCCCAGTCTGCAAAGGTGCCCACACGGCATGGAGCAATGCCTGCCCAGCAAGGAGGAAAGAATTGGGAAGAGTTGAGCAAGCAAAGCAGGTTCGAAACAGCTACTGGCAGGTGCCCCCCAAAGACGAACCCCTTGAGAACAACAACTCGCGGAAGAGACCACGCCACGCACGCAGCCCCACCCCCAACGAAATTATAACAATAGTGAGCCCTAGAGAAGCACTCCCGGACCATACAGACCCCACCCAAGAGCCTCCACAGGCGCAAGAAGATCGTGCAACACCAGCACCACAACATGAACCACAGCAACCGGAGATCTACCCACAGTTACTGGCGACAGAAGAACCCCAGGAGACCGGTCCGGCGGTAGGTGTCAACCCAAACATGGAAACTGTCGAGACCATACCAGCCGAAGCAGCACCAATATACCCCCTGGAAACTATACACGGAGAATTCAACATAACTGAGGCGGATGAATGGCTGGCCAGTTTAGCAAACAACGTTGCCGAGGACTGGATACACGACCCTGGAACGGTGGATACTGTTCCGACATCCATGGCAACGAACACTCGCACGGCTCAAGGACACATCTACAAGGCGTGCAAATGTCCAGAGCACCAGGAAATCTACAGCAGCTGGCCAGCACAAGATGCGGAGCTGACGATCGCCCACTGCATGAAGATATGCATGTACTGCGGCAGAGACTTCCCGCTGGCAGCTGAATTACGCAAGCATTTGAAAAGAAAGGAGTACTCGTCTCGAAGCCTGACAGTGCGCCTCGAGCGGGGAAAATATAGCGCCTTCACCCCGGGATGGACGCAGAGGCCCCGCGTAGAGCGGCCATTCCGTCAGCTGAGGAACCGGGTGACCCGGAGCCGATCCCGAAGCCGATCCCTTACAAACTGCCCCGAAGCAACGCCTCTCCTATGCTAGAACACCAGGAACTACGCATCTTACAGTACAACGTGTGGAAGTCGAGAGACGTCGTCCTCGCCAGCCTGTTCCAAAACCGAAAAATCCTCGACTACGACATCCTGGCAATTCAGGAACCGTGGCGAAACCCCTTCATCGAAACATCATATCACCCCCTCAAGGCACAATTCCAACTAACATATCTCGCCAATGCCGCAACGAGGGTATGCCTATACATCAGCAAACGAATCAACCCTGGCACCTGGAGTGTCTCATACATCTCTAAGGACATCATCTCCCTGCAGATTCTCAATCCCCATTCTGGCAGAAAGGTCTCCGTTTTCAATGTCTACAATGAAGTGGGAACCGACACGCTTTCCACGATGGCAGAAGCGATCAGAGCACTAAACTCACCTGAGGATATCATCGTACTTGGGGACTTTAACCTGCATCACCCTCTCTGGTCCTCAACACACCGGCACGGGGGTAGGGGGCCAAGTGCCCAAGGCCTTCTTACAGTCATCGAAGAATTTCAGCTGCAGCTTCTCACAAAGCCCGGAACCCCAACGCACCGATGGAAGGATGGAGAGTCTACGATCGACCTAACATTTGCCTCGGAAGATTTAGCAGACCGTGTGACCCACTGCAAGGTTGATAGGGAAGTGGACTGTGATTCGGATCACCTCCCAATTGCTCTAGTGTTCGACTGGAACTGGCAACCAGCAAACCCAACAAGAAAGCGTCTATGGACAAAGACAAACCTGGAATTACTGCGGAAAACCGTTGAGACACGCCTACCTCGACCGGGTGACACCACAGAACTTAAAAACAAAGATGGTATCGACAAATTCGTCTCCACCATCATTAGGGCACTGGAGGCGGGCATCGCCGCATCTACTCCATGGTCAAAGCCTTCCCCTCGATCAATTGCGGGGTTCGACCAGGAGTGCAAGGACATATGCACCGAGGTCCAACAGCTCCGCCGGAGATGGCAACGATCAAGACAAGACGAGGACTACGAGGCCTACCGGGAAGCGCGAAACAGGAAAGGCCGACATATCCAAAAAATCCTCCGCAACACTCACCGGCAACGAGTCGAAGAAGCATCCGCATCGCAGTCGGGTCTTTGGAACCTGGTTAAATGGGCCAAAAACAGACACGACATAACACCCGCATGTACTCCGGCTCTGGTGAAACTGGACGGAGGGTCTGCTCACCGACCAGAGGAGAAGGCGGAAGTGCTCCGCCAAACATTCTTCCCACCACCACTCCAGGCAGATCTGTCAGACATTGGGGGTTACGAATACCCCCCACCCATCGAATGCCCGGACATCACCGTGGCAGAGATCGAGAAGGCAGTGCGCAGAGCCTCCCCGAACAAGGCCCCCGGAGCCGACGGCATCACCAACGGAATCCTGCACCAGACGCTTGATATCCTCCTTCCCAGCCTTCACAAACTCTTCAATGCGTGTCTTGAACAGGGCTACTGTCCCACTCATTTCAAAGATACCATCACGGTAGCCCTCCGAAAGCCAGGGAAAGACGACTACACGCAACCCAAAGCGTACCGGCCAATCGCTCTCCTCAGCACGTTGGGCAAGGCCCTGGAAGCCATCATTGCCAACCGACTTGCATATATCGCCGACGTCTACCGACTCCTCCCCAGCCGCCACACGGGGGGCCGGAAATTGGCCTCGACTGAGCATGCCATGCACTTCCTCCTCCAACAAATACACCAGGCATGGTCCGAAGGCAAGGTGGCCTCCCTACTCCTACTCGACGTGTCAGGAGCATACGACAACGTCTCTCAACAACGACTTCTACATAACCTCCGGAAACGCCGAGTTAGTGAGAGGATCATAGGGTGGATAGAGTCATTTCTAAGCAACCGATCTACCACTCTCAAGCTACAGGAGTACACTGCACCGTCGGCCCCGATTCAAACTGGAATTCCACAAGGATCGCCCATCTCGCCGATTCTGTATCTTTTCTACAATGCTGACCTCATTGAAGTATGCAAGACAGAGGAGACAGAGGCGGTTGGATACATTGACGACGTGTCAATCCTGGCTGTAGGCCCGACCGCACAGCGCAACTGCAAAACCCTTAAGAAAATCCACCGAAACGCCGAACAATGGGCGCGAAGGCATGGCTCCCAGTTTGCGCCAGCAAAGTACGAACTTGTCCACTTCACAAGAGACCCAAAGGCAAACAGTACGCACGCCTTGCGCCTACCGCACGCCACAGTCGAGGCCTCCCCATCATGCCGCTACCTGGGCGTCCACATGGATACCAAACTCCGATGGGACTACCACCGCGAGAAGGTAGAAGCAGGGGCCACGAAACGACTCTCAGCATTATCAGCCCTGGCATCCTCAACATGGGGAACAGGAGCTATTAATCTCCGGCAGGTGTACAGAGCAATGATCATACCTCAGATGCTGTATGGCTGCTCCGCATGGCATATCCCCGGTAATGGCTACACGAGCCGAGGCAGTGCCATGATAAACGCCATCAAGAGGATCCAGAGACGTGCAGCCCAAATAATCACGGGAGCATTCCGAACAACCGCCGGGCCAGCCGTGGACGTAGAGGCACACCTGCTTCCGATACAACAGCAACTCGAGCAAACAGCGCTGGAAGCCACTATGCGCATACGAAGCTCCCCGTTACACAATGACATGGCGACATCGAGTGAAAGCAATACAAGAACCAACCGAAAGTGCGATGCACTGAGCCCCCTCGACCGTTTCTCTGGCATCCTGGAACACAAATACAATGTGCAACTCAACCGACTTGAGAAACGCCAACCGCATGTTGTACCGCCGTGGTGGACCCCACCTCTCATCTGCATAAAGGATTCGGCCAATGACGCGATCAAGGAACACGACACCATGGAACCGACGACGATGCGCATCTACACAGACGGTAGTAGCATCAACGGTCACGTTGGGGCAGCAGCAGTGGCGCCCTCACTCCAGGACAACGGCATCTGCATGCAACGGACCCAATACATGGGCGCATCCAGCACCTCCACGGTGTACTCGGCGGAACTCAAGGGCCTGGTGTTAGCTCTCCAGATGGTAATTGACATCCATGCAACTGGCACTGCCCCCGGGAAATGCGCCATCTTTACCGACAACCAAGCTGCCGTCCAAGCAGTCCGGAACCCCAAGCATTCGTCGGGCCAGTATATCCTCGTCGAAGCTATACAAGTACTCGATAGGCTGCGAGACCTTGGATGGGAGGTGCAATTTCACTGGATTCCAGCACACGTCGGAGTACCGGGAAACGAAGAAGCAGACAGACTGGCAAAGCGGGCCGCCGACCCTACCTTGAACACTGAACAACCCGAACCGGATCTGATACGGACGCTGCTGGCATCCACGAAATCCACCATCCGCCAGGCGATGAAAGGTGAATGGGAAACATCATGGGAGAAAGGAAAGCACGGTAGAGATCTCTTCCGACTTGGGGCTCGACCGGGAAAAGCGACTCTCAACACACACATGGGAACACACAGAGCAATTAGCTCCGTGATCACACAGATGCGTACAGGCAAGATCGGCCTCCGTGCGTATCTTCACGACATCAATAAGGCCGACACCGACAAATGTCAGTGCGGCTACGGACCGCAGACCGTGCGACACATCCTCCTGGAATGCCGGAACTGGGCAGAAGAACGACATCGAATGTGGGCAGGCAAGTCTCCATGCGCGGACATCAAACGCATTCTCTGTAGCTCGTCAATGGCAGTACAAGCAGCAAAGATGATGATCAGGACAGGCCTCCTGGGTCAATTCCAGGCGGTCCCGTCCACAGTACTCCAATATAACTAGCATGCGAGTGTAAAACCAGTAGACAGAAGTTGAGGAGGGTCAGGAAAGACCTAACAAGGCAGAGATACAGAACTGATAGGAAGACTATGGATAGAGGAAGCTCTACTGTGGAAAGAAAGCAAATCAAGCAAGAATAACTTGTGTCACAGCAGGATGCTTCTTGCAAGAAGAGCTGAATTTCCAAGGAGAAGAGCAGAAACTCCTGTATGTATAGTAGTGCGCTGCATAGCTGCCTGAGGGCGGCTGGGACAGTCTATGAATAAATCAATCAATCAATCAATCAATCAATCAATCAATCAATCAATCAATCAATCAATCAATCAATCAATCAATCAATCAAGCAATTAAAAGTAGCAGTGCAACAGAAATGTCCTGGGAAAAAAAGAGGCTTGCAACAAAATCAGCAGTGCGACAGAAATTGTCCTGGGACAAAAAGAGGCGTGCAACAAAAGCAGCAGTGCGACAGAACTTGTCCTGGGACAAAAAGAGGCGTGCAACAAAAGCAGCAGTGTGACAGAACTTGTCCTGGGACAAAAAGAGGCTTGCGACAAAGAAAGTAAAAGAAAATAGGAAGGTAAAAGATCAAAAATGTAGGAAAGATTTTCAAAAGTCCAAAAAGTCAAAACAAAAATAAATTCAACAGTTCCTGAACCAACAGGGTGCCCGAAATAGCCGCTGGAGACCCACCGATTACAGCGCTAAAAGCAACTAGCGTGAGTAGCAGCTCGAGAAGCCGCCCAGGGTACCTTGGGGTGGAACTGGTGAGAATTCTCCACTAGTCACCCTTTTGCGCATGGTTGCCTTATTCCACGCATCACGGTTTCTTAATCACTAAACGTGTCCCTAAATGATGTCATCGTCATTGTTAGAGAACCTTGCAAATAGGGCTCGTTGTAGAGAGGAAAAAATATTCATTTTGGCTGTTGGGTCCTTTGGTCGCCACACGACCACAGAAATCGGTTCAATGGCCTATGCCGTCCACCGATGGATTACCGTTTTCCCATATTGCCAATGTACCACGTGACATTTACTGCCACGTGATTTTCGTTGGGAAGCTCCTTCTAGTGTTCCTTACATCTTTGAAGAGATTTTGACGTGTAGGGAGGCATGACGGCCGACTGAGGATGACGGCCGACTGAGGATGGCGGGCGACTGAGGATGACGGCCGACTGAGGATGACGGCCGACTGAGATGGCGGGCGACTGAGGATGGCGGGCGACTGAGATGGCGGGCGACTGAGATGACGGGCGACTAAAACCTGAGAGTTGATTGATTGATTGATTGATTGATTGATTCATAGACTGTCCCAGCCGCCCTCAGGCAGCTATGCAGCGTACGACTATAAATACAGGTGTTCCCGCTCTTGCTTCCGAGACCAAGCTATTCGTGGTCCGAATTGCTTCTCTTCTGCTCAAGCTCAGATACCCCTCTACCAATAATCTTTCTATCAGTTCTGTATCTATGCACTTGTCGGGCCTTTCCTGACCCTTCTTGACTTCTATATACATGTATGCATGCTCAAATAGGCAAAGTAGCGGTATCTGTGTATGCGAGTACTTGCCAGGCCATTCCTAGCTCTTTCCTGATTCTGTATGTTTGTGTAATTCGAGATGCCGATGTGACCGCCATTTAAGTTCCGTGACGTGTGTGACATGCTTGTTGATGTGAATCCGGCCGCGTCTCCTTGGGGCTCTAATACATACATACTAGCGCACAAGTTGACAATGTCGTTCAATGTGACCTGTTCTTGAAGGTAAGTTCGAAGCTGTTGGTGGTTTTGTTGTTGACCATATCCGTCCCTTCTATTCTGCTTTCTATCGCGTGATTGTCAATCTCCATTGCCGTAAACCATTGTCGGGCAGGAAAATGAAACCCCCGGGTTCGTTTTCCATCGTAGGGCGTACGTGAAAGGGCCGACACTCCCTTCGTGTACTGGGGCTGTATGTTTGGTGTTTCGTGAGGCTTGGGAGTTGTTTTCGGCGCATTGGCATGTTGTTGGCAGGGTGTATTGTGTTCTTGAAGATAGATTCTATTCTGTTGCTGTTTCGGTCGTATCTGTTCCTTCTAATCCGTGTCTCTGTCGCGTAGATCCGACGCTCCGATTCCGTAAACTGTTGTCGGGCAAGAAAGTGGAGGGACCAAGTCCACTTTCCATCCAAGGGACGTACGTTGAAAGGGGGCACAGATTCCTTTCTGTACTGGGGCTGTATGTTTGGTGTTTCTTGAGGTTCGGAGGGTGGGATTTCGGCGCGTCGACGCGCTGTTGATGGAAGATATTGTGTTCTTGACGATAGGTTCTATGCTGTTGATGGTCATTGGTGATGATCTGGGCATATCCGTTCCTTCTAATCCGTGTCTCCGTCGCGTACTCGTCAATCTCGGATACCGTAAACTATTGTCGGGCAGGAAAGTGGAGGGACCAAGTCCACGTTCCATTCAAGGGGCGTACGTTGAAAGGGGACACGACTTCCTTTCTGTACCGGGGCCGTATATTTGGTGTTTCCTGAGGTTCCGAGATTGTTTTCCGCCGCTTCGACGCGTCGTTGATGGTGGATAATCGCGTTGTTGAGCTCCTCCTGGCACTCAGAGACAGCCATACTGTTTCTCTGAGAGTTCCCAGCGGACACCACGTGGAGGTGGGAGCTCGTCGTCCGCCTAAAACCTGAGAGTCAAAGACCAATCAAGCCAGAGGCACAGTGGCAGAAGAAGGTTGACAAAAGGCCAGGGACTTGAACTGATTTCTGTGGCCCTGTCGCGACCAAGGACCCACAGCCCAAATGAAAATGTTTTCCTCTCTACAATTCCATAAATTTTTGAATGATGACCTTGCCCTTCAGTTCTAACTTTCACTACCCTCTATTCTTACTGACAGAGTAATCATCTCATTTCAGGTTGGGGCTCCATTGTAATATGATTCGCCCTATCCACATCCCGTTATCCTCAATTCGACCCTGACTGTGGACGCAATTACGAGGAGATTGACCCTTTGGCTGTGTGATTTAAAGGGCAGTTCATTGATCTATATTCTGGTGTTTTGAATATTATACATTTGCTTTATCACCCAGTAGACAGAAGATCGAACGCTAGCAATGATATTTCCTATTTGTTCCATGTGGTACTCGTCCTCGCCCCGAAAGGCATGCCCAATCATCATTATGTTGTGGGACAGGGCGTTAGTTTCTGACGACGAGCAGAAGACGTACACTTTTGGATGGAAGGGGCCACGGTATTCGGGCAATATTCGTGGCCTATTAGTTTGCAGATGGGACCCATCCACAACTTGCAGCGTTACGCGATACCACTAAGAATGCGGCCACCATCCAGAAATCATGGCAGAACCACCAGCTGATGGACCACTAGATTTCTAGATTTGGAAATGAAAGGCCTATTTTGAGAACGGAGGCCATGTTTTAGAGTATATCAACCCTTTCGAACCCTGCTAAGACTTAGTTGGTTTTGAGAAGCTCGACTCGAGGTTGCTCTATTGATGACGAGTATAAAGAATGGGTGGAGATGTGATTTGGATTTCTTTTAGTGTGGCACCGATAATCCAGTACGCTCCGCTCAGCGTTCGGGTGTTGGCGAGCTCTTCCAGCCACGAATTCGGATCGCGTGGCCGAGTTGAAGCGAGCCAAAATGGGGAGGGCCACGGTTTCGGATTGCAAATCGTGGCCTGCGCGTGCAAGCGCCGAAACAAAACAACTGATCGCTCCAAATGACATTCGACAGAAGTACACTTTTAAAATGCGCCTTTTGGCTCAATGAGCCACGCTCTTTCTGGACACACTCACTTGTAGCTATAAATTGAGAGCTCTTCCCATAGTGTCAAGTGATATCCAGCAAGTCCCAGATCATTTATCTTCATTGGAATCAAACGCCACAAGATGCAACCATCAAGCTCAAAACATGTCAAGAAGCCATGGACTGAGCGCAGTAGCCTTGTGCAGATGCGTTATCGACGGAAAGGCACGCTGCAGCGTATGCTGCGTAGCTATTTTAATGACTGTCGCTGCAAAGGTGTCTACCTTGTCATCCATGAAGACAATCGGTACTTTACGATTAATTTTAACGAACATGGCAATTCAAGTAGCCATTTTCCACCACCAGATACAGATATAGTGAGTGCCATGCGTACAGCCCTTGAAAGACGTAGCTCTTACAGAAACAGGAGAAGCATTATCCACCTCCATCTCGAACAACGTGCGAGAACTACATGAAATATCAGAAGTCTAGAGCAGGAAAGAAGGGAAAGCAAGAGAAACTTGAGAAGAAGCAAGAATAGAAGAAAGATGCTGTTGTAAATTAGGGTTAATTTGAAATCATCACTAAGCTCTTTTTGGAAAGTATTGGCTGCTTTCACAAGTATGTGTCATGATGCAGCCGCCGAATCTACAATCTATCCACTTCTCAATTCAAACCACTACATTTTCAAACTCATAGCGCTTGCTGAACCCTGAAATCAAGTCTTCTTTCAAGAACCAATAAGATTTCAAGTATTCTGGTCTTTCACCTCAAGGATTGTCATGTGGCTTTTCACTTAAAAAAGATGATATCCCCCATGGGCATTTTTTTCTGTGGCTTTTTCACTCAGCATTGTGCCATCCTCTTATGGATGTTGGCTCCTTACGGACTTTTAATTTCGTTGCCTTCTCTACTGAGGTTATGGCGCCCCTCAGGGGAATTTATTATGGTCGCTATTAACTCAAATTGCGGCATTCCCTAAGGGCCCTACTTTCCCAGAGATGCTGACACCACATGGAATTCTATCTTTGTTGCCTTTTCACTAACAATTCTGGCACTCCCCAAAGAGCTCACTGCCCCAGGGTTCCTGACACCGCATGGGTTTCTATCTTTTGTTGTCTTTTTATGAAAATTCTGGCATTCCCCAAGGAGCTCACTGCACTGCCCCAAAAGACTCACTTCCCCAAGGATCTCGCTTTTCTAGGGATGCTGACACCGCATGGGATTTTATCTTTGTTGCCTGTTCACACAACATTCTGGCGCTCCCGAAGGGGCTTACTTCCCCAGGGATGCCGACACCGCATGGGGTTCCATCCCTATACAAGATTGTGACTCTCCTTGAGGGTTCGCCTTCATCAGCATTCACCCCAATTCCCTAACTCCCATAGGGGAATTATAGTTTTGGTCGTGGGCCACCACTTCACTGACTCCCGGGGGGAATCCATATTAGGGCGTTCCGGCAGATGGGCGAGACGTGGAGCAAGAGGTTGACTCGACTATACTAGCCACCGCTTCAGTATCACCTAATTAATGCAAGAGAAGGCAGATGGATAAATGACTGTGTATTATAATATCAAATAAAGAAATGAGCGGTTTGACATCCCATCTTCCATTAATTGCGTGTTGATGGTCGAGGACGTAATGTGCTCAGACGTCTCTTTCGTTGCATCTCCTCCTTCCTTTGTTGTTTCTTCTCCTTCGTCCTCTTTTGTTTCTCCCCCTTCCGCAGCTGGAGCCTCGCATTTTCGGGGAGCCAATGGTCTGGGAGATAAGTTTCCTTCTCATAAAGCACACGGTGAACATATCTATTATTTCGCCATACTTTATCTCCGACATGACAAATCCTAAGGCTCTTTTCAACCTGCTGCGCCTCATACCAATAGGGAAGATTCTCCAATTCATCATGGACCAACGGTTCTGTCGTAGCCCCAGAATCCGAGATATTGTTTCGGCCGTCGAGTTCGACACCACCAGGAGGCTGAGGCCGGTTATTTGAGGTCATGTCAACAGACAGCCGCTCGGGCGGGACGTTGAGGGAGGCTGCAGTCTTAGATGAGAAATAGAAATAGAAGGCCGCATTATGAGAAGCAAAACAGACAATAAAGAGGGGGAGATCGTTAAACCCGTACTGGAGGTATTGGTTTGAAACGGCGCCTTTTGGAGAAAGTCACCCAACATCTCGCAATAAGCTGGAAGAGTGGATTGTTGCGCACCGGACGGCAAAAGTTGACTGGGTAGTGGCGGAGGGCCCTCGGTTCCTTGTCTATCCATGCTAAGGATGTGCAGAGATGCAGAGGAGGAAGAGAATATTTGAAGCAAGATGGGCGAATATTTGAAGCAGGAAAAAGATTTGGAGAAGGGCGAAGGCTGAATTCAAATGAGACCTTTTATAGCCCTTTATACCTCAACCCCATGTTGGCTGGACTGGCTGCACTGTCAGCAATCCCTTCCACCTGGTCCATAATTCCTGAAGGGAACGCCAGGGCGAGCTGGCCCGATACCCATCTCGCTGCGCCCTCTCGCAAAAAAGAGCACAGGGGTGAAGTCATGCATGCTTCTGCACTGGCTCAGGCGCAGATGATTGGCTGCGGGTGTAGTTCCGTCTTCCCAATACATGCCAGCCCCATGTCCCTCGCCTTATCGACTGGAGGAGAGGATCGAACAGTTTGCCGGTTGGCTGAACTTCCTGGCGTATCAGGAGGGTCGGGGGGGAGAGCGGAATCCTTTTCAACTGGTCGATGTTGGCTGGATGAGATATATATATCTTGATCTGGCGTTGGAGAAGCCGGCATGAATGATAGGGCCAGAGGATGAGCTGCATTTAGATTTTCCTTCATTTTGCTTTCGTGGATAAAGCCCCTATGGGGTTGCCAAACCGCACTCGTGGGGTGGTGTATCACAAAATGACAAGCCTCGATGCAGGTCGCGCCTCGGATATTGCTTCATGGCTTTGCCTCTGTGCTCCATGGATGTCTCGACTCTAAGCGAAAACACCAACAAGCGCACTTCTTGACTGGCACACATGGTTGGTTAAGTTCGGCCGTCCTCGTGCATGCCACCCCCATGTTCCTTGTCCCCGGGTTTAGCGGCTTGTCGATTCGAGCCAGGGGGAAAAGGGGGGCTGAATAGGTTGACTGGCTGATATTCGCTGAACGAAAGCCCATGTTGGCATGGGGGGGGGGGGGGGGTACTTTTCGCGAAGTTACCTCGGGGGCACCGGGCAATACAGGCGCTCAACTCCGGCACTGCGAAGGAAGTGCGTTTATCATGAAAAACCGCAAGGTCATCGTGGTGAATATCGATGGTCGAGTGGCAATCGACGCGGCCTTCTTCCGTGAAATGGAACCCAACTATAGCCGACCCCGGATCTATGAGAGCTGGGAAAATCTGTTAGCTTACAGTATCATTTCCGTTGGTTCGGAGCAGCATCGAAAAGAGCTGGATAGAATGAAGAGCAATGGATTGGAAACAAGGAAAATGACCGATGATGATTCACTGATCTGCTGTCCCACAGTTCGCTGCTTCAGCTTCGAGAAAACATGTTTCTGTAGTTCTGAACTCCACCATGTGGAAAGGTTGTTTGATTCCTTGACATCCTCCGAGTGGGATGGTGCAGTGGGCCGACCTATCTGAGGTCCCGTGGTCTGAAAATGTCCTTCGCACCATCTGCGCGACCCCGGAAGATACCAAACGCATTCCTTCTCTTTTCTGGCAACCTTCCG
>NW_001813977.1:1494916-1500478 GCF_000149585.1 Histoplasma mississippiense
CCTCACTTCAGCTAAACACAGTGCACCTCCTGGAAGCGTACAATTCCTGATCTTTGGTAAGACGAAAAGCCCCCAGCACCTGCTTCCAATGACCATGCCCATGCTCGTGCCCCTCTTCTCTGCGTCTGGCGACCTCTCTAAGGATGCAGCAAGTGAGGTATTTGCTGATTTTTCTGCCCTGCCATCCACCGTCACTGCTCTCGATGAGATTAACTGGGACGAATGGATCCTGTTCGACCCCCCCCCAAGTCGATGTTCCCCCACCGTCACTCCAACTGTCGGATTTCTCTGACGACCCCATCGAGGACCCAAGCCCGAACGACGTTGCTGATGACCCACCCAATCAACGAGAGCCAACCCCTTCCCTGGCCCCAGAAGATCATGAAGGCAACACATCGAAGGAGCCGTTGAATTACTCCGATGGTTCCATCGAGGCTGATCCACGCCTGGACGAGGAACGCCACGTCCAAGCCGACCGATCAGAGCAAGTTATCCCCCTGGTGTCCGACCGTTGGGAAGGCGATGCGTTGGGGGAGACGCTGCATAATCAGGAATGCATTATCTTGCCCCTTTCTCAGGTGAAGATTCTGAAGCTGGTGTATAAGCGAGACGGGGATGAGATGTACCAGATTGTAGGGCGGATAGATGTACAAGAAACACGCGGATATGGCACACAAGGAAAGCCGTGGAAGTGCTTGGGCTCTGCTGGTAAGGCTCAGTACCTGCTCTGTGAAAAACATTTCTCACGCCTCACTCACTCTCGCAGAAGACCCAATCATCATCGATGGGCCAATGAGTCCCAACCTGCTTAGCGACTCCGATCCGTTTGTCGCCATTCCATCCCTTCAACGAAATATAGAGAGGGTTCCCGGGGGTTACAATGTGTATGCCAAGATGACATTGGACGATTTGCAGGAGCATGGAGGGTTGGGACTGCTGGCAGCCTACTGGAATATCGAATGTCGTCGAACGAGGTCACGTGGATGTCAGCATTGATTCAAGATGGCCCAATCTCACGAAACCTTTCTATTTCTAGTTAGTTAGATGCTTAAATTTATGCAACAATTGAAGTCTCATTCTCTTCATTTTCTTCATTCTCCTCTTTCGTTTTCTATGTTTGGTTTCCCCACTTCGTTTCACTTTACTATTTCTTCTTCATTATATCTATCCTGGCCAGCACACACATTTCCAGAACTTGGAAATTCCACTTCAGATACTATTGCCCCAGACCTCTCTCCCTCCTGATGCTCACGAACCCGCTTGAAGAACATACTTTGACCTTAGTTTTGAGGTAATTTTTTGTATCAGCTGTCCCGAAGTAGTAAATGCTCGGTTTAGTAAGCCAACAGATTTAGACAGTTTCAGATATGAAACCAACCTGGATGGCCTTACGCAGCATACATCTTGCAAAGAAGCGTGGCCTCGGCATGACTAAGCTACAACTTGAAGCGGCTGTGTTTATTTATCTATAGAGGATAACGTTCGTTGTTATTACTAAACTAACTACGCGAGAGCAATACAATATGTTGGGGGGCACGTGATAGGGTAGCCGTAGTACCCACTAACAATCTCTTATATCACCTGACTCTATCACTATTCCCACTATTCCAAGGCATCCCTCCGTTCCATACCACGAACGCGGGAGAAGCGATCGGGGGTGTGTCACTCAATGGCACTTTCTCGGTTCGCCTTGCGGATTGAAAAAAAAGTGATTTGTGAAAAGAATTGTGTGGACTGCCATGGGAATTTCCCTCGCCCCGCGGACAATGGATTGAAAGCTACTCAAAGTGCGCCAATTAAAATTCCTTAAAAATACTTTTTGCCTTCTGGCAAAGGCCAAGCTTGAGGGAGACCACACTTTTTCTCAGTATGCCACCAATTCTTGGACACTTTATAGTTCCTGTGGCATTTTTGATTCCTGAAATGTTTTTTAAACCTAAGAGAGGTCTTATTCCTAGGACACTTCTCAACCCTAAGGAGAACCACGCGTTAAACCTATAATGTCATGATTCCGCTGATAGCTTGAGGCTTAATGCCCAGTGTTGGGCCTCAAGTAGTTTTCAGAATCATGACATTATAGATTTAAAGCGTGGTTCTCCTCAGGCTTAAAAAGGATTCTGAGAACTAAAAATGCCCTAGAATTTTAAAACCTCTCAAGAATCATGACATTCGGGTTTAAAAGTGTGGTCCTCCTCAGGATTGAAGAGCGTTCTGAGAATGTGATCTCTCTCAGGTTCAAACAGTCTTCTGAGAACTAAAAATGCCTTGAGATTATAGAATGTCTCAAAAATCATGACATCTGATTTAACGTGTGGTCTCCCTCAAGCTTAAGGGGCATTCTGAGAACTAAAGATGCCTTGAAATTCTGTCATGCCGCAAGAACGCTGATTTCTGAGCTTGTGGCAGCTCAATCCCTGGGAAATCATATGTCCCTGGGAGCTACACCAAAGTCGTGGCCAATCGAACACAGTCAGCAGAAGAAGAATGCCGTAAGAAGGCAAAAAGCCCTGGGGATACGTAAATTTATTGTTGTGGAGCACGGAAAGAAAACGCCCCAGTGAAAGATTTAGTTGTAAATGCCAGTACTTTGGGGAGAAATGCCCCAAGAACAACAAATAAAGATCGGAAAATTCCAAGTTTACATAAAATTTAATTGATGCCCTGAGAGATACAAATATTGGTATCTATAGTCATAATTTTAACATATAGATGTAAAACAGGAATTTGCTTCTTGTTTCTTGCAGTTGCTTCGTTTTCTTTGCTAAACATCAATATCGTTAAGGGTTTAGATAACGGTGTCTAACCGGTCACTCTTCCGCAAAGGGAGCGGAAACCGCCAGACGGCAAGCCCATTGAGGTTACCCATTTTGTGGTCTGACAAAAAACCATTCTCTGACAGAGATGCGCAGGGCCAGAAAGACACCCTACTTTGATTTACTTTTAATCACTTTCACCGTTGACCTTGGAACTCAGTTAGACCCTGCACCTACCTTTAGTAATTCATCTCTGGTTGCCGTATACTTTCATCTCCCATGCTTCAATGACGTCGTTGCCGCTTTCCCACGGTTCTCGTGCTTCTCTTCTTGAACGGTGTCTCGGTCCAGTATCATTTTGTGTTGGTTAACATACTTCAGTATAAGTTTGCTGCTCCATTTTGCGCTCCCCATTCACCCTCCCTCACGCCCCCCGATCTTCACTCACCCATGCTCACTTTCACTCACCCCCGAGTCCACCTGGATCTTCCATAAAGCTGCCCGTCCTCCCCCAGGGTCCTATGTAGCCTCTTTTTCTACTCTCACTACAGTGGTTTCTGTGGCATCTGCCAATAGGCTAAAGATGTTTGCAAGTTTTAACCAACTTTCATATTATTAAACTTTCCAAGAGGAACACAAGACAGAAAATCAAACAAGGCAGGCCCTGCACCAGAATACAACTAATCAAGATTCAGCACTATAACAGGCAGCATCATCATCAGATACAATTACCACGAACATGGACGCCGGGGAGATCCATACAAACCGGTCTCCCACAGTGGGGCCCAAGAATAAATACAGCCCATCAACATACCCCGGAACTATAACCATCGTCTGATTAGCCTTGGACACCTGTCCAGAGACATACATCGAGCGCTGCGGTATCGAACCCCCAGTGGTATGGCTATTATTGGTATTAAGCCACTGCGGTGATAATCACGCCATCCATGTTTAATTCCCCGCTGAAGGACCCGTCGTTGGGAGAGTATCTGCGTGGCTCCAGTTCAATTCTGTGGAATTTGGTGGATCACTTCTATATGCTGGGACTCCGGCGTCGAACTCTGCAAGGGAAGGGAGCCGAACGGAAACTGTGCGTGATGCTTGGAGAGGTTCTGATGTGGGCTGCGAGAATGAGAACGGAACTGTTCCAGCTCGTCTCGCCATTTCTTGTTCTCCGAGCTGCCAATGCATAGCCTCAGCGGCCCTCCAGGGCATGGCCATCTCCTCTGCAATTTTCGCCCACATTTCCGACTTGAATCTGCTTGCTCTGTCAGTAAGCTAGCCGGTTATCATCAGATATCACACCATTTTTACCTTTCATATAACAATGTTAGCTTGGTCTTGAGATCCTCTCTCCACTCACCCCGCCTCTCGAGGTAATTCTGGTAGTGCAGGCGACAGCTCATTGCACTTCGCCCGGGAAGTTTCTCGCTGATATCTTCCCACGTCATTCCGCCCCCCCGAAGCTCGATGATGTGGACATCTTCTTCTGAGGACCACTGTGGCTTCTTCTTGGGTAGAATTTGGCGTGCATCGGAGCTATCGGTCTGGACGTCAGGTGCCATTGGTTTGTTTTGGGCTAAGTGTTGAGTCATGGGCGCCATAGAGAAACCTGCGGTACTTTACGAGGAGAAAAGGGAAGATCGAGGGATGGAAGCAAAGTGGGAGGAGGGCTGGCTTTATATATCTTCAGACCCTCTAGTCTATGCTAATGTTCCCCCCTGGAGATGGATTTGGAGCGATCGTGAGAGACCGCACCGTTTACAAGATACGTTGGCTGAGCTAGGGGACGGCTCGGGGCCGGCTCGGGGTCTACGAACAGAGGAGAGATTCATATGACATCTACAGTACGCCCTCCACACTTCCCCGTTTGTGTATGGATAGAAGATGAGATTTTACATAACTAACTGATTTCATAAATTATTGAACGTTCCAACGAGGAAGACAAAAAATGACGCATGTACTACAGAAAATCCAGTGGCGCATGCCCTGCACCAGGTGGGCAAAGCGACCCATCAAGAATCAGCGTTATAACCGGCAGCGTCATCACCAGATGCGATTACCGAGAGAAAATATGAAGAGGAAGGAGAACATCAGTCCGGGAGATCCGTAAAAACCGGCCTCCCACGGTGGGTATGGGTTTATATTTTCTGCGGCACCCGCACCAATGCAGTCACGATCGAATATCTCGCTGCCTCAACCTTGTTAACTTCCCGCTCTATGTGTACAATCCATCCGCCCGACCGTAGTTGTTGAACTCGTCGACGAATTTGTCGTTCGACTTCGCGGCTAATTCCAAATGTTTGTATGCCACCTGCGTTTCCTCGACCGTAGCCAACGCATGGGCGATGGACGTGAGATTTTTAATCTAGTTTGAAATCGCGTGAGAAGAAATCATTGCGCGGGTATTTTTTGAAACTCACATCTCGGCCATTCAGAACCGTTGATTCCAAAAGGTTGAGGTCGCGACCTTCAACGACAGGGGGTCCTTTGTCTGTAGACGCCTTTGAGAGAAAATATGTCCAGATCTCTCTTCGGGACTCCTTTGTCAAACCTTCGTACTTCACTTCAATTGAATTCGGCTTAGGATCGCTTCATCGAACTCCACCAGACGGTTGGTTGTGAGAAAGAGGATTCCTTCGTAGTATTCGAGTTTGCGAAGGAAAATGGTCACGAGGCGATTGTGGGCCATCATGGGTATGCCGACCTCTTTTTCATAAAATCATCTGCTTTCATCTAACAGCAAGATCGTCATTGAAGTGTCTAGCGATCTGAAGATTCCGGTCGAGTGTCACGGTCCAGCTTGAAA
>NW_001813977.1:1501059-1506081 GCF_000149585.1 Histoplasma mississippiense
GTGGTGTAGTGGAAATGCTTCAAGGGTGTGCATCGGTTAATACCCGCGGAACCTGAATATTACCAAACTCGATTCCTACCTCGCCAAAGACCTGTCCATCATAATCCAAGTACCGGCACTCCAGTTTATTAATACTGCACTCCTTTTTCCGTGGCCTCTTCTCCAGCGTCAAATATGACACATCGCGGCTTGCCCGGTGCCCAGACACGTGGTATATACGTGTGAGCCAGGCTTGAAGAGCGCCCAGAGAAGGTCATAGCTGATCTGCCCAGACTGCAACAATGGTGTGAGATGCTGTTTCGTAGCAGCATATGCACTCTTGATATGTCTGACAAGCAAGAGGAGATGTTCCAGACCCTGGGGTTTGGAGTCTGCAGTCACTCGCAGCTTTTCTGCATGCTCACAGAGCTCCGGCAAGAAATGAAAAAGGGTTCTTTGTTCAATCTGGTTCTGTGTTAGTCTCTATATTTCCTCTTCTTTGAGTTTCACTCACCGACGGCTTATCTTCCATTAAGTTTACTCCCTTGGCATATTGTAGCATCCCCCGCAGGATATCACGCAACACCTCCGATTTAACATCAATGTATGACGTCGACTCTTTCGACTCGTTATCTAAGTCATTTTAGAATTTGCCTGATTAGGGAATCCTCTCTCTCTTACCGATATGCTCGCGGACAACAAACACATATTCATCCAGAGCATCAACGGTATCGTCCTGTTCAATCGATTCGATAGTTTTGTACTTTGATATGGCTTTGTCCCAACTGGTTCGCTGTCAGTCACAGTCGAGGAGTAGTGAGAGGTATACTGGGGTCATACACTTCCATAACGCTTTTGAACTCGGGTCTCGACGCGCGATATCTGACTGCCGAACGGGAAGCTATTTCCAATCTGGTACCAGCTGTATTGGACTGGCGTTCACATGGATGTCAGCATACACTCCATTGGCGGTTTTGTAATCTATCTTTGAAGCGCGAACCCTTTTCTCATCTTCATTTTGGTCTTCATCGCTAGCTTGCTTTCGGTCGGCTGGCTCGCTCCCTGGGTCCAGGGAGGAGCGTGTTTTCGCTGCCCTGACTTCGCGAATGACTTCTAGCAGATCTTTCAATTCTTCTTGTGTGATGGGCGGCTGAGCAACACAATGCTGGGGACTTTCATCGATAGGGGTACATGGACGCGTTTGGGATAGCGGGGGAGTGGCAGGGGACTTGCCATTGAGTTTCATTGCTTGAGGCATCGTGGTAGTTGATGGATAAAGAAGTGTTGGAAACTGGTCTGGGGAACTGGGCTTGATGAGGTCTGTGAGTGTCTTCATTGCCTCAGAATTCCGGGGGGATTCGTGCTTCCTTATAAGCCATTCTGCCAACACTCCCAGCACCTATTCTTTCCCCGTCTTCTTCTGCTTGGACCCAATGGATACGAGAGGAGATGGCCGTCGCTCCCAGGATACATGGTCTCGACCCCGTCGACATGATTTGGTCGAGCCGTGCGTGCATATCTAGACGTAGAATAAGCTGTACATCCCAACCTAGAAACCCATCTCGCCATACGCCACAAATTTGCTTTACCAACTGTGCAATCGAGGCAAGATGATATCTGATCCAATACACATGTGACAAATTGCGCGTAACTTGCAGTAGCTGTTCCTGTTCAGTTAGGCCAAGCTGGAAAAACAATAAGTCGTTTGTGTAAATGCATGGAGTGTCTCATTGGATGACTGAACAAGCCTACGCCTCATTAGGAAATTCCTTGTATCAAAAAAGGGCAAGCAGGGATTAATTCACCCTGTGCCTATTTCTGACGTTATAAAAGTGCGACCTGCCTTTTAACGGCATGTCGCACTTTGCAGACGTGTCGAACTTCACCCTGCTGCCTTTCTTTGTGATACTTTCAACTACTTTTAAATGATTTATCCAATAAAACATGCCACCAAACCCTCTTTGTGGACAATTGAGCTCCCTCGCCGAAAAAGCGAGCTTGATAGCTGGGAAATTTGAAAGCGATCACGATTTTACCAGTGACCAATATGAAATTTTGGAGACTCTGACCTCGAAGATATCCGAGGCTATCGCTCGAACTACAGTGTTGATCCAATCGAAGAGGGAAGCACATTTTGCAGAGCATAATCGCTTTCTCTCACAAATGTTATCAGAAAGGGACGATCTCATCGAAAGCGGGCAGTTACCTAACGAAACAATATTCAGAAGAAACATCGAACTCATATTCCATGGCCCGAAGTTATCGAATCTCGACTCTCGTCAAACCAAAGGAAGAAAGGAAATAACGCGTCATAGATGCGACGACCTTTCCAATCTTAGCCCTGACGGTATCATTTTTTGGGCAACAACGCTACAGCCAGTGAATTGGGCGGGAGGTTCGATGGCGCAGGATCGTTTCAAATTCCTTACCGCCAACGTGGACTTGGACCGCGCACAGATGTGGCCGTCTCAGATATTCAAAATACTACGTGTGCTGGCCACGGAAGCGCCACTGCATGAATCAAGGAAGTATGAGACGTTTCTGAAAGGTTAGATAGACACACTAGCGACCACGGAGCACGACACTGATGGACGATTAGCACTCGAAAAATCTTCAACCGAATTGCGCTCACCAAAGCGCAGGCATGTAACAGCGACGGCCGAGCCGTCAAGCGAGAATCTCCAGCCTCAAAGTACGTATACCAGCTCGTCACTGGAAAGAATGCCTGCTCTAACGACTCTGCAGCCATCACTTCAACTCACTCAACGGTTTTACCTGTCACCATTGCAGACATGGAAATTATCCGCGATTACATGAAAGAAGGACATCCGAACGACTTGTTCATCTCGTTTCCACATGCAGTTGAATGGCTACCTTTCATTTCTATTCCTTATCATATATGCGTGAAAATCATGGAAAAATACACAAATCAGAACAAAATAGCTCATCAGACATAGGAGCATTAATCAGACAAAACTTGCTTCGAAACGGGGCTCATAATGAACCTGACTTTGGCGTAACCCATCAACCAGCAATAGTAATTGGGTTCCAAAAATATCATAGTCACTTTGTCTTCCGCGTCGGATTTTGTCTCGTAGGCTGCAATATCTCGGTGTAACCCATTGTCGTTAACAAAAATGCGGACTGCCCCAAGTCCACTTTTGAATTTGATAACGACCGCCGAAACGCAGGAATAGGGACCGCGTTGCAAAACCTTGACCGGAGTTATCCATCCTTCCACAATGCCATTCGTGCCAGTCTATAGATTTATTCAGCTGGGCGTTCAATAACTCGGCCTTGGTAAGAGCAGTACCTCCTCGTTAAACACTGTTTTAAGTCCATCGTCATCTTCGGCAATGGATGTGACGTCCTTTGTTTGAAGAGGCCCGCTCGTCATAATGGTCACTGATACCGACCGTCCTTCTCTTCGGTAAACATATGATTCAGCGTAGTTTTATGTCTAAAACTTAATAGGTCTCTTAACGTATTTGCGAATGAATGTAGCGCCTGTACCGAGAGCCTATGGGGGTGCCGTGGTGCTTCGATAATATACTGCAGGAAGGTAGGAGAGTTAGCTTCATCAATGGCTTTTGGCATGAAGTGAGAGTAAAGAATCAGTGAGATTACCGCTCTGATCTCGAAGCCTACAGTTTATGATATACCAGTGAAACCTAAGTATCAACACTTGAGCAGTGTCTCGTGTTTATAAATATAAAATCCAAAGGTGGTTGACAAATTGCCATGTGGTCAGAACCATTTCTGAGACGAGAGAAAAAAAATTGTTGAGGGGTAATAAATTATGTCATGATACAGGGTATGGTCATGTGATACGGAAATTATCTTCATCCGCGGGATCAGGTTAAAGATAGTCCATATGGAAATCCTAGTCTACAATATTGTTGGGCACCAATGCATCAGGCAGTCTGCACGGTCTTCACCACAACCCATTCAACCTCAAATAGAGCGTTCAGACCCCAAAAATTCCGCCTTACCTTTTGGTCCAGTAAAACAGTAACCATGTGATTCGCGCAGGCAACCAAATTAGTTTGGATTAGCTCCACACATATTGAGCAGCAATCAAGCCCCTGTTTTTCCCGTTGCTTGCCTCTCATTGGCTGGTCACCAAAATCACATGATCATCATCTTTGGCTGGAATGGATTCTCCTCGGCCACATTGAAGCATATGTGAGTCATCCTGGAAATGCAGCCATCTCCGCTGCTGTCGTTGCCAGTGGACTGTTCCAATCTTTGTCGCAGTGCTATCGAGTCACTCTTCTTGCAGGCTTCGAAGTCTGTTTTATTAATACACCACCGATATAAATGGCTTCGTGGCCCAACACGTGTGCAGAGGAAAGAAAGAGCCCCACGGTGAGAGTCGTGATTCGCGCCGGCCTACTTCTCACTGATAATTAATCGACAGGTAAACATCGGTACGGACGGCCACATCCTCTTAGCCGAAGGATCACACGCCTTTGCAATACACACCAAGCCGATGAGTGTGACATCGAGCAAAGAGTCTTATCCCCGCCGACCACGAATCGGCCCGGAGGTACTGTACGACAGCCATAGCATGCCAGGTTTCTCAAGAAGAAGCTAACTTTGCAGAATAGCTCTTGCATGAACATAACCGGAAGCGTAAGCAGGTTGAGCCACTTCAGCGCCCACTCGAGCGGTTTCGAAAGCGGCGGCGGCTCGGTCATTCACCTCCAGATGAGAAAGCAGGAGACGGGAGACGAAACGAAACCAATTACCCTCTGACGCACCTATCGAACAAGCGACTTCGAACTGACAGCTGCGTCAAATATTGGCTACTGCATAACTATCGGTGGCCCAAGCAGTCATTGGAATGCGACTCAATGGAATCCTTTCCTTGCACGACCGAAAACCTTGTCCCTTCGTCGAACAAAATCCAGTGCGAGTTTGAGCGTAGCGAGCGAATCTAGTTCACGAGGAGCGAAAAGTAGCTCTTACTGTGATAGAATTGCGAATTATTTCTGGAAACCAAAAGAAGCTACTGTATGAGCATGAGATGGCATCAGTTAC
>NW_001813977.1:1506415-1516557 GCF_000149585.1 Histoplasma mississippiense
CTTGCACCGTTTGTCGGTGAAATCGGCGATACTTCTTTCTTCCTGGGTACGCCCTACATGTATTTTCCGTTTTTGACTTCTGAAGTGAAGTGTGGAAAGGCGGCACTCGACACGGCAGATCGACAAAATGCTCACAGTATGACTCTTTCAGTAAGGGGCATTGTCAAGCTCTTTAGATTGGTAAAACGTGAGAAGGAGCTACATCAGGAGGTGCAAGGATTTTCTGTGTCGCATGACCACTGTTCTGTGAGGATATATGGTCACTATCCCGTGATTGATGGGGAGGAGACCACCTACTATCGTCATACCATTCACAAGTTCGATTTCACCGCTCTGGACGGCAAGGAGAAGTGGACATGCTACAGGTTTATTGTTAGTGTCTACGGTGACTGGGCACCTTCACATTTTAAGAAACTATGCGCGGCAATTGACGAGTTACCAGAATTTAAGCCTGAGGAACTACAGCAGTCTGAACAGAGCCTCTCGGAAGCGACTACTGGGCTTTCTCAGGAAATTGGAGCTGTTGGCCTGGGCTCGAGCTTTACATCTCAATTAGAAGAGGAGTGTGAGCCTCTTCCTACTTCGCGGAATGATGACTTAGGAAATTTGCGGCCGAACGAAAAGAAATCTAAACAAGGAGTGCCAAGGAAAAGGCGAAAATAGCGATGCAGACAGCTAACCTGACCACGATAATTTGCCTAACCTTATTGGTATTCGGGATATCCCGCATCGCTAAGATCCGTTAAGGATCCGCGTTGTGAAGTCAAGGCTCAGAACCAGGAGTTCAAGGAATACAAATCCCAAGATATACAGGGGAAGTGCAGTTATTTTACGTGGGATAAATCCAAAGTAGATAGGCGGTGGAGAGCAGCGAGAGAAAAATGGCCTGTATATATCAATCAGGCAATGCGTCGCTTCAACACCATCTGAATAAACATTTACAGTGTCAAACATTCTTTTTCAAAGAAAACGATTGCGTTTGCATCGTGATGAAAATTTAAAAGCTTCAATACTTCGAGCGCCATGATAAGGATAATTAGGGGCAACGGTAGCAAATGAAAAGTGGCTGAGCATATGGGTCAAGCTACATGCATTTTCCCCGTTGGAGGAGCGGTCACTTTTAACCATGTCTAGATATTCGATGGCGGCTTATCGCAGTTTTGCGCACGCTGGTTCCACGATATGCATGGCCACCCGTCAAGTGGCCTGCCCAAAACCATTTGATGTCAAGCCCATCACGTGACGATACTGCCAACCTCTAGCCACAAAACGTTAACCCCAATGGGCTTGCTGTCAGACAGTTTCTCCTCCCGAATGATTGGTTGCCCACCTCTATTTGAGCCCTTAATAATTCCCCTCGCTCAGTTATATAACTAGATAAATGTTACTTTCTAGCATAGCCAAGCTTCCACAACGGATCACATATTTTGACCCAGGAACTCTTCCTCCTCATTAGCCTTTCCATTGATGACTGCTCGCTCTTTAGCAGGAAAAATAACCTCTCAGCCTGGGCTGAATACTGCTCCCATATCATGGGAGCAAACTGGCTCCTCAGCTGGGCTTTCCCCTTATCCGACCGTTTGAGGACTGCAGAAAAAAAAAAATTTCGTCGTCCTTGTCGACGAGCTGAAAAAAAAAAAAAAAAAAAAAAAAAAACATCCTCCTGCTGTATGAATGCGTCCGGGAGAGCAACCCGTCTCGGATTTAGGTGCAAAAGTAGATGTAGGAATGGTTCAAGCGGCCCTCAGCCACATCCATTTCCTAGAATCCATAAGTGAGTCGGGTATATCTATGGTGACATTTGCCAGGTAAATGAGACCTACGAGTAGACGCCCAAGGTCCTGCACAATCTGCACATCCTCCCGGAGCCATTCTTGCTGCTCCGCAGTTATGGTGTTTTTGTCGTATGTCCTGGCCCGATCGAAATCCAACAATACCACCCTTTCTCCAGGAGCGACCATGAAATTTCTTGCTTTCAGATCATTATGCATGACCAGTGCAGCAGTAATAGCTTTGATGGCCTGGACAAATCTAGCCATACGATCTTTGGAAAAGGTGTCAAGATGCAATTGACGCATGTCGGGAATATATTCGATAAATATCGCACTTGGGAGCTCTGTGTCATTTATAAACATATTTAGATTTGGCTGCCAAAGTTCCGGTTCAAGCTTTTCGATGCTTCCATAGAATCGAGGCACATAGCCCTTTTCAGTCACGCCATGCGCCTGGAGTCGTTGGTAGGCAGTAGCTTCACGTTCATGGATACGCCCGTGTCCGGGATGATCATGGTGCTATTTGCCGGCTCTCGGTCAGCTCTCTTAGACAACATCTATCAAGATAGGTGCTCACCACTTTCATAACACATTCAAATCCCTGAACTGATACCAAGAAGACCGCGGCGTAGTCGTTGCGGTGCAGCTCCCGATGGAAAACCACGTTCTGCGGACAAACCTTGTTGAGTTTCATCATGTGTGGACGAGTGAGGTGAATGGTGTATAAGTCTGCTGCTTCTTTGTTGACGGTTAAAGGGTTCTGAAGGATCTCTCAGTCAGTTCTCGTGGTGGTTGCGTAGTTCAATTTATGGTGCTCGTCGACCTCCTCGCGTTTGTACGGTGGACTTTTCGCCACAAAATGCAGAATTCCCCGGACCCACATTTTTCCTTGCGATACCATCCGCACCTGCGCCGCGCTTCAGTTGCCTAACCGGGGAATGGGCTCCTATCACCGCCATTGGCTATACTTGAATCTAGAGACATGACTCACCTGTTTTCAATAATGACAGCGAACAAACCTCAACGAATAGATCCTGGAGGGAGACTGGCGATGACACTCACGGCATCCACTATTACCTCACAAACGTATTTCGCCTTTCGCAGCGGACAATGGATCCTTGTCATGCCTTTCTCGTATATAAGTACACCCACTGTCTTCGTCAACGGAGGGGAAACTGCAGCTTGACGCTCCATCAATGCATTAGCACATGCAATTCTCATTTAGGGCTTCGAGAAACGCCTTCGGTTGACTGTCGTTTTCTGGATGGCCAACGCAGTTACTCTTGCTGCTTTCTTGCAGAACGGCCCTCCACACGTGCGCATCAACGCCCCGCCCAATCCTGGTCCAAATACGACAAATACTGCCTACAGCTGGGAAGATATTCACTCTCTAAATGCCTGGCCAGAGTTTACTCTGCAGCATATTACGAACCGCTATCGCCAGCTGCTCGACAATACCTCCCTTCCGAGTGAGCCAATTACTTCGCCGGGTCCGATTGTCAGTTCGGAGAATCAACTCAGAGCTCTTATTGTGACACAATTCAAAAACCGAATCAGACATGCTCTACGGGCAACGTTTGACCAGATCGGAAACCAACACCAAGGCCTCCAAGGGCTTACGAGAGTATCCTACGACGAAGGTGAAGGTGCCAGGATCATGGACAACTACAAGCCCGATGCAGCATTCTTTGACGAGACGATCCCGGCTACAACGAGTTGGAATCGCGCACCTGGCGAGGTAAAGCCATCATGGAAATGGACTAGCAATTTGCGAAACAGCCTCCTGCCAGCAGGCCGTCGAGAATGTCGCCAGGTTCTCTCGCAGCTCAATTTTTATATGAAGCAACATCATGCCCGGTATGGCTATATCATTACAGACCTGGAGTTAGTCCCCGTAAGGCGCCGAGACGATGTCGGCAATCTTGATCTTGCTCAACCGATTCCGTGGAACGCACGGGGAAACCCCGGAAACGAGCAGCTAACGGTCATGCTCGCACTTTGGTACCTGGGCATGCTGGCTGCGCAGAATAATGGCCCTGAGAGTTGGAATATTTGAGAAATCATAGTATGCGCGTCAATATCTGCTGGCGTCGGATGGTGGAAATTTTCTTGGGCTGTGTACAATGTTGAGGTTTATTGTAGCTGTTCTCGACTTGTCCTGGATAACGACCAAAGTAACAGCATTGCGCGAGTCTAGATAGTATTACCAATGATGATCCCTTGCCTAGTGCGGCGTCTAGGCTCTGAGAGAAACTCACCCTCCATCTATGTAGCCGCCACAATAGCGCCATTGGCGGATGAATTAAGTTATGGCTGCTTCACCAAGTAGCTCTCCACGTTCATGTCCTGGAGCAGTGTGGCCTCGCCACCACTAACATAGCTAGCCTATTCGCGTCTGTTCTTTTGGCTACATCTACATACGATGCCTTACACGGCTTGGCAGCTTCAGGTATAATGAATAAAAAAACGAATGTTAGGTCTGGAAGATAGCTCTGGATGGTAATCCAGTATCAGCGACTCGTGCCTGCAATCGAGAAGGTAGAGGTAGGCGCCACGAAACAGGCACTGGCAGCCGGTAGAAATCAAGGCGATGAATGCATATGTTAAGGTTCTTGGGGCACGGAAGCAAGAACGTTTACTCTCGACCGCGTGCACTGGAGACGTCAATGGCTGCGATCGGAGAATGTTGGTGAAGATGGATATAGGTCGCTGTCGCAATTCTGCCATTAACCTTCAAATGGTAGGATCAGATTTGTCGGAAATTTCATTATGTTTTTGTTTTCTCTTGTCTCTCCGAGGTGGCATGAAATGAATTTGCTCTCTCTGTATCTAATGACAACGCTGTCGGATAAAACGATGAATCAGAGGAATCATCTTCTTTGTCCGGTGCAAATTTTGATTGTCCGTCATGATTTTGGACAGTCCAATAATCTATGAAAGCTAGTGACTTTTTAAATCCCATTAACTCGAAATGATCGAGGAACCAGAGACTGGTTCGGAAGAGGTGGCAGTGGTCCAAGTTCTGCCACAGTTGCATCGAAAACCCCCCTCCTTCTACTCACGATAGCAGGCTATGGAGGGCAATAGAGAGTAATTCACACTGTAGTAGTGAAGGGCAGTGCAAGCAAAATTAAAATTGTTGAATAGAAAACATTGTCTTAGCTTGATTCAGCGCTGTCATATCCATTAATTCAAAATAATTATATTCAAAGTAGAGCAAATGCTGATCTGCGGGTATTGCTGTGAAGATGAAGCAAAGAAATAATTCCCAAAGTCAAAAAGGGTACACATTAGTTATCCT
The DNA here is from genome assembly GCF_000149585.1 of Histoplasma mississippiense. Lineage (NCBI taxonomy): Eukaryota > Fungi > Ascomycota > Eurotiomycetes > Onygenales > Ajellomycetaceae > Histoplasma > Histoplasma mississippiense. The sequence goes on from NW_001813977.1 coordinate 1,511,489, forward strand.
TTATCAAATGCAAAAGGGAAACGGAAAGGCAGATTAGGACGTGAGGAATTGTGATTCACCCCATACTATCAATCCCTGATCCAACACTTCAAGATGCGAAAAATAACCCAGACATTATAAACTAATGCAGATTCAGTGTATATGTTGATAGCGTATTGTAGCGTGACTTGCTTTTTGTTTGTGTTTTGATATAGCATGCATTTGAGTAAGAGTGAGGATGGACATGATTTGTGAGAACCGCAACTCCTTTTATTATATATATATATCTCTATTGTACAAAACTAGTTCTCTAGGCTCCGTTGATATTCCAACGCCAGCTTCTCCCGAGCGCGACCCCGCACAACAGTTCCGTGGGCCTCCTCTGCATGGCTTAGAAGAGCAGATTTGGCCGGGAGCACCTTCCCCTCACAAACATTGCACTCAACCCCAGTGGCCGGCCATGGAGGGTTGATATGTCTTCGTAGAAAGTGCCTTGTAAGCGATCCGGCTGTTGCGTATTTCATAATGCGGTCCTCCAGCGCGCAACTAGGATTCCCAACGCAGAGAAAGCAAACGCGAGGCCGAAAGCAGGTCTGAGGCCGTTCAGCTGTAGACTTGGCCTGCACAGACTCCATTGCTTGGTGCAAGAGGACCTCAGTGTTATCCTTTACCGAGCACCTCTGCCGCTTGGTCGGAGGACAAGGGTCATCATCGACCGCGGGCCTGCCACGGGTCTGCGTGGGCCGGCGCGAGGGCCGCCCTTCCTCCACGCCACAGAATGCAACTCCTGCGTTGATTGTGTTGATCCTCCGCTGATATTCCGCTTCAAGATTAGCGCCCGGCATGGTCAGCACGCAGTCAACAAACATCAAGTGCTCGGGAGGCATGAAGGCCTCGTGCTCGAAAGTGTCCATGACTTTGGTATCCACCAGCTTCCCGGCCAGTTGTCGTTCAAGGTCAATCACAGGCTGCTCATTCTTATAGCGCTCAAGGTTCTCACGGATCTGTCGGTTCCGCTGCCGCTGCTTCTCGTTGCGCAACTCACGGGTAGCCTTGTTGTGCTCCGACTTTGCTTCTGTTGTCCGATCACGGAAAACTTCCAGTCTCTCCAGCACCTCAGGGTTGGACTCGGCGAGTACTCTGTCGTCAAGGTGCCCTAGAGAAGTCTTGCATACCCTGTTGGCACGTGCTAACTCGGCTTCACGATCCTCCCATTCCCGCTTGCGCTTCTGGACAGTATCCTGACGGCCACGGACAGCTGGAAGGTAATTGAGGGACCATGATTCTTCTGGAGAGAGCTTATACGGTCGGTTGGGGTCGATGGATGCACTCATCGAGCAGGCAAATTGCACCAATGCTGTTTGGGAGCCTGTTTTCCGAACTATTCCCTGCGCGTCAACGTCGACGTCCACCTGATAATGCTTGACGAAGGTGCGAATATCCGCGTGCTGGAGCATGACGTTCTGAAGAGCCTCCGTAACTTCCTCTGTTCATCGTTAGCCCTCCGACATGACTGCAACATGAAGAAAACGGAGGGCTACTTACCGCTGTTGTTAAATGCCTTAGCTCCAGCATATCGGAGGTTGTACGGGTGGGCGACCTCCTCAAAGCCCGTGATCTCACCGGCTCGGCGCATCCGGGAACTCACCATGGATGGAGTCATCCTCTGATCCAAGCAAATTTTAAATCCGGTGGATGTTGGCTCCGTCTGGCAAAACACAAACTTATCCAGTAATTCATCCTTTAGTAGTAGCGGCTGCTGTCCCTTGCCATCCAGCACTTTGGCGCTGTAGAGTTTCTCTGCGCAATCCAACACTGGTCCACTTGTTGAAATTGACTTGAATCCTCCAATGTGAAAGAGCATAGTCAGCAGGCAGATATGCGGGCTGAGAACCAGGGTCGGGTCAAAGATGATTTCCGGAATCTTAAACTCGTTCCTATCAATTCTGTCAGTCAACCAGGCCATGCCGCGAGGATCAGAAACACATACGGTGCCTTATCTCCGAGAAATCTTTTAGTAAATTCTGGGTTTAAGAATATAAACAATCGGGGGCGTCCCGCCGTCTGGAACGCGGATCAGGGTTTACAACGACTATCTCGATACCGAAGATGGAGGATCGCCGAGGGACGGCTGGCGGTGATGGCTGCAAGCTGCAAGAAGAGAAGCATTTGAATGCGCTGCCAACCGCAGACAAATGTCATCTCAGTGGTGGTGAGAACGACTTGAGCGAACTCAGCAACATCTTCAATATACATGTTCTTCTTTGGCCGCCCAACAAGAGCCAGCTCTTTTTCTGTGGCCACCTGTGCAACAACCTGCAAGAGATCAGTGGTGCTTCTGGTTAAGTGATCCGAGGAGAGAGAGTATGGGTGCTCACATCCTCCACCTTGACAATTGTATCTTTGCTGAGTCCCGATGCCGTTTCCTGTTTGAGGACAAGGTGCCACCACTTCCAAAATGTCTCCAGTGAGCTTTTGCGCTTAATGCCCGGACAGTATCGATTGTTCTTGCCACGACGGATATCACACCGCCAGCTAAAGAATGCATACAGGAAGCGAACCGTCTCCTCTGAATTAGAGATCCGATCCCATTGCCGCTCCGCGTTGGCCTTGATGTGCCGACAATACCTGCCCAGCGCCACTGGTGAGCTTATAACACAGTCTCAGGGTCAAATGAGCCACTGCCTACCTCTCCCAGTAACCACGGGTCTCATCGAGTTTTTCCTGGGTTCTGGGGCTGTACCGCTTCTGTCGAAGCTGAGCGATATCAAGGCTCTCTGCTAAGGCCAGGTAGTGTTCGGGGGGGAGCTGGCCGTCGTCGTCGTCTTCATCGTCGCCGACGGAGCCACTTTCATACCCACTGTCTGAAAAGATGGCATCCAGCGCGGAGAGGGTATCCAGAGCAGACCTGACATCCGTCTTGCTCCTGCTCTGCTTGTCAGGCCCGGCCGAACAAGAGAGAGGCGCCATGATCAGGACGGCCCAAGGAGAGAGCCGACAGGAGAGAGGGACAGGAACAAGTAATGAAAGACTTAGACGCTTTCCTGGATAGAACTGGCCCGGTAGTGCTGCGAAGGAGGGGAGGGAAGGGAGCCGCAGACGGCATGGTGAGAGTGACGGGGACTGGAGGCAGAGAGAATAACATGATCCATGATCTGGGGAGGGAGCCAAATCCGACAGAGTGAAGCGTCAAAAACGGCTCCCCTCCCTCCCAAAGGAAGGGCAGTGGGTGCGCGAGGGTGAGCGAGGGTGGTGACTGGAAGCCACGAAAATGCACTTTTAAAATCGTGGCCACGCGTGGAGGGAAGGGTCGCGGCCGTGGGGATAGATTCACGTGATGATCGAGGTTGGGCGGTTAGCGGGAGGCCGAAAGCAGCGGCGAAAACAGCCATTTGCAGCCTCCGGCCAACCGTCACATCGTTATATGGAGTATTTTAAAAAGTTTAATAAATTAATAATTCTATATTTTTTTCTTATAAAAATATAATATAACATAATATATATCTATAAATTATTGTTCTCTTTTTTAGAATAGTTTTGAATGAATATTCATTGAGATATTAGCATTTGAAGTTGATTGTAATTGATTTACAAAGGCGAGCGTTGGGTGGAAACGAGCGTTAGATGGTTGATTACGTTATTCATATTTTGGGTTTAGCGCCAAGCTTAAATCAACCTCAACAATTACCAACATCAGCTATACAAAGCGTCAACTCCAGAATGATACATCAATGCAGAATAACTAGGATTATCGTCTCTATAAACTGGCTTTTGGTATTTTCCAAATATCAAGACGCTTACTTTAAGTAGCCTCGGCAACTGTACGACCGGCACCCTCATACAATATTCTCTGCTGCCGGAGCCATGGATTCCAGTCACATCCCAAGTGCCCAAGTCAGTCCAGCTATAGCTCCGATACAGCTTTCATTTCTGGCTCCAAAATCCCTGTATACGACTGTACACATCCACTTGACGTTTTTCGCAACATCAGCATTGCTATTCCTCACAACGACCAACATGGGAGAGTCTGGCACGTCATCAAAGCCGATGGGAAGCTTCGTCTACGCGATGCCTGATGTACGTTTGAATTAAAGCATAGTTGTTCTCTTACTTTTGTTTCCTGCCCTTTTCTTTTTCTTTCTTTCTTTCTTTCTTTTTTTTATTCATAAGGAATAATTTCTTCTTTCATCACGCTTTTTGCACTCCTCCCTTCCACCAGCACTTCCACCGGCTGTGTCTCCACGTCTCAACTTTTAGCGCGCTATCCATTTTTGAAGTTGTATTATCCTACAAGGTTATTAGGGTTTATAGTACGATTTAATGCATGATTCTTTTGCGACTTCTGGATGAGTCCTTTATGCCAGCAATGCTATGATATCCAGGTCTGGATATATTCGGCTTCTCTGGGCAAAAAGCTGGGGAATGTTCGTTCTGAAGTTAACATCTGGATCTATTTGGCATTGTGGTTTATTTGTCCTTGGAGAGCCCGAAGTATATATCACAATGCGTGACGCTAACTTGGGGTTTGCAGCGTACCAACCCGAGAAACACAATCAGCACACCGCTTTATATGTCACAATCCACCGTCGACTACGCCACACGGACGGCACGGGCACTTGCGCACAGAATGAACATGCCTGTTTATGTTGGTTGCAGCGTCGACTTTTCAGGTTCTACCGTCGAAGAAGAAATGGAAGGCTTGAAAAAGATTTTGGAGATAGTCATAGAAAAGTGGCAAGAGAGAAATAAACAGCTAAAGGGTGACGAAACGGTGCATTGCGCCACAGTCTCATGATATCGCATCTTTATACCCCATATACCTATTACCGGAGGAGCCAGAGCATTGCAGAGCATGTTGAGAAGCACCATTATATTTCGACCAACAATTCAGGGCGCGCTGGGCATTGAAATGTCGTCAGAATGAAATGGACAGAACTCTTATGTATCTGCTTGATTGGAAAGCTGGCGGGCGATGCAAACACTACATTCCTCATTAAAGGAATAAAACACTTCTCCGAGATTGCCAGGCGATTCAAAAGATTGATGAGAAACATGCGTCTTCAACGACCTTTATTCTAGTTCTAACAGGG
>NW_001813977.1:1517609-1572930 GCF_000149585.1 Histoplasma mississippiense
CCTTTTGGTCGGAGAGAGGTTTTTTTTTATTCTCCCCCCCCCCCCCCCCCCCCCCCCCCGGACGCTCCTTGCAGTTAGGCTTCGTGCGAGTGACAGGGAATTCTCATAGCCCCAGTTGGAGAATCGATAGTTATCGAACCTTGCCAGAGCCATCCAGTCTTTTCGCTCTGCCAAATTTTTCGTGATTTTGCAGATTGGAGGGATGAGCCAGGATTTTACAGGGAAAGCACAAGCGAGAAGAATACTCTGTTTGTTCTTGACCTCCAGAGCATTGTCATTTGCGGTGTGTTGAATTTGCATGAGGACATGTTTGGCGCCCATAAAATATAAACATTATGCAACATGTCTGCGCAGCACCAGCTTCGGCAAATTTTATCGTCTTGATCCAGGGCTTGTATCCACTTGTCTTACCAAGGAAGTTGGTGCGGTCCAGTTGTCCGCGCACGGACCGTCCGCGTCCCAGACCGGGTACGAGGCGAGGGCCGAGATTGCGTTGAGATGCTCACTTCATGTGCGAACGAAAATGGACCACAAAGCATGGAACAGAACAAATGCCAAATCGGAAGCAATGGCTCTTAGCCCTCTCTTCTCATAATCGGTTTGATAGCGACAAGCTCCGTACCCAGTACACACCTATCCTTTGCGGTAAGCGATTTTTACCTCTTCTTAACTCGTTTTGCCCCGCCTTTCTGGCATGGTTCGAAATTGTCCCCCCATTAACCCCCTGTCATGCCACTCCTTACTGGTCGGCAAGGTTCGCTTCGATTGTTCATTTCCGAACATGTCTGCGCCTGAACGGAAAATCTGTCTTTCAAATTCTGCCTTAGTGGTGAATTTGGTGTAAGAGTCTCATGGATAATGGGGGGTTTGGAAGAAGTGAGGATCCACATGATTTTAAATCACAACACTTCTTCAAGACACGATGAACCAGACGCAAATCGTCGTATGCGAATAAGAGCCGCGGCTACTTTACGGGACATCGCTGAATTATGATTATTTACCGGTCAAAATTGATTCCTCTGGTTAGGGTGGATCCAGAAGAAGATTTGCATGCTCGATTAACATGGAAAAGATGGGACCAAAATAATTCTGCGAAAAATACTGCCAATTATTTTTCCCCGTGGGATATCTACCCCGCAGCTCGAAAGGTTTTCAGCCATGCGAGATGACGATGACCAGCAGTACCAGCTTCTCAGTCCATCTGCATTAACCTATGAAGTGTCTTGGGCATTTTTCGGTTATGATCCGTGGTGGGTCGATAAGATTCTCATGTGGCTGATTATTTATCATTTCCGTGTTTTGATCCAAGAAACGGGGCCAAACATGGGACAGCCGTGATATGTGCCTTATCTCCTGCATTTTTCGAGAAAGTAGGCCCTGTATCTGCTACTTACGCATTCAAGGAAGTATCAAGGATGGGCATTTTACTTCCTCCATCACCTATAGGAACATACAAATCCAACTAAAGAGGTCCCTAAACCCAACATGGACAAGTTTCCACTTGGTAATGATACTCCCTCCGGTTATATTTTCCAGTATAGGTTCAAAATCTTTTCGTCAGTTGTCTTCACAAAAGAGGTTCCAGTGGATGACAATGACAGGCAGTTCCACCCTCAACTTTTCGCGGATTGAACTGAGCATCGACTTTACTTTTTCCAGCGCCGCCTTTTGACTTGGCGTCACGCGGCCTAAGCAAACAGGAGAATTTCGTAGTAAGTGCCGATCCTCATGAAATTCTGGCATATGCCGAAATAATTAATTGTTGCGAACGGAAGTTATGGTCTTAGCGGGTTATCCGCCCCCTCTGGATGCAGGGCTGCGAGCGTTGAGAGGAACCAGCCAATAGCGAATGAAACTAACAGCATTGTAGACAAGTCGATGAATGCTAGGCCGAGGATTTTAATACTCGGTACAGAGGCCGCTGCGAAAAGTTTTGTCCCACGCTAAAAATTTACACTGAATTATCCTTACTAGTATATGGAATCTCCAGGCAGTACTACCTGGGATTTAGGCAGTGAGCTAGTGGGCAAGCTAGAAGGATTGGCCTCTATAAGCCCCCCTGTGACTCCCTATCCTTCTCATTAAGAGCTGGAACAGCAATACTTAAACGTCGGTATCAGTATTTCAGCTCAAATTATTAGCGCAAGTCAAAACTTTTCGCAGGAGCCTCTGTAGTCATTATTGAGATAATGTTCGATACCTTGCGTTTAGTGTATGCTTGTTTCCTCATCGTATCTGGGGTAATCACTATACAATCTCATTCGTCCGGATTTGTTTAAATGGATACAGGATCCATCAGAAGAACCGCAAATCCGGCCAGTTTCACATTATGGTTTGCGCACTGCTGACAGCTGGGGTCGTGTGCATGGCGCAAAAGGCCCAAGCGCCTCGCAGGACAAGGTGGACCGTGGTCGAGTTTGATGACTGTTGGTAGGCATTCAGAATAATGATCTGAGTGTAAAATTCTTCCTATTTTTGGGCCCTGTAACTTTGGTGGGGACTCAGGGGTTTCAGCTCTAGGTGCAGCCAGCGCAAGTCGCAGCGTTGAACGTCCACAGAAAATCACTCACGCTGCGTGTACCATCAAGAATGGAGAGTTATGTGACTGCCTGGATGGCCAAGCAATTATTATGGCAAACTCCATCGTCAATTTTGCCATCCCACTGCAGCTCCTCCATTGATTTGTTGGTTGGCATCATGGGTTTGTTCTGGTTTCCCTTCTGTCCGTGGCTTCATCCACGGTCTTCAACCGGAAGAGCAACGCTCGGAACCATACTCTTTCCAATCCTAGATATTCCAGAGAGGAATCCCACGATGGCTCTAACCCAATTATGTTCCGGCTTGGAGAGTACTCCGTACTTTATTCGTGAACGAGTGGACCTGGCTTGACACTATCTTCGGATTCCGGACATCCTCCCGAATCAGATGAGTTGTTCTCCATTCGATCCACACGAACAATGTGGTTGCCGTGAAACACGCGGAGCGTCCACCAGCTTCCCCTGGCTTGTCGATCTCCTAAATTGACAGCCATTTCAATGCCTGCCACGTTGGGCCACATTCGGCGATAGCTGACTTCCCTGATTCTCACCAACGATCGTTTGCAGGATGGTCATCTCTGGAGAAGGCACCGGGATACCCTGCCTGGAGTCGGGCACATGCGCTGTAAATCATTGATGATGTCTTCGTAAAATAGATGGGAAAGGATGGGTGCTGGCTACTACTACGTACGAAGAATGAACAGCAGTTACACTCGCGCAACAACCCACAAAGACCACCCTTTGTGGGTGCTGGCCTCGACCTTAACCCATACCACCGCTGCAATCCATGTTGCAATAACTCACCATTAATCGCATTTTTTTATTTTATTTTTAAAATGGCAGATGGCTCAAAGGACCCCGAGCAATTCTCTGAGAAAGTCATTGAATATAATGTCCGATTGTGTGGTGATTTATGGGCAAATCTCGAAATGTGGCTGAAATTTTTTTTGGTCGGGTTTTACGAACCCACAATCACATCCTTGGACCTATCCAAGGTCCATTCTACACAGGGATACTGTTTGCCGTTAGAGAATAAGTGTGGAGCCTGAATAAATGTGTTTGACCAGTTTAGTGAATGTTGGGTAAGAAATTTGATGTCTTTTGCTTCCCGTTTTGGTACGATTTATTATTCTTTCTTCGGGTGACTGGAAGATGATCTAAATCACCTCGATCTCGTCCAGCAAATTGTGCTACATTATCTGCCAGTACTTGGGGTTTTTTTTCTTCTTCTTTGGCTTCAGAGGCTCGCACCAGTGCAGCCAGTAACAGACCGCACTTCTTTACTAAGGCCTGGGGGTTGACCCCTGGTGGGTCCGGCTAAATTAAGGCGACTTTAGCCCAGAAGGTCAAGGTGAACCGTTCCGAAGGGAGACAGGCGCATGTCATCCACCATATGGGCCATACTTCGGCTTTCAGCCAGGGATCAACCGGTTAGCCCATTCCTTTGATTGCTCCCGCGCTGGAAAATATATCGGTTATTGCTCGCTTCAACATGCAGCTAGAGTCTCCTGGACTTCTGCGTTGCAATCGTCCCAGCAGGCGGTGGTAGCGGATTCGCGAAGTTAACTAGGTTTCAGAGAGCTAGACATTAGGTATTTCACTTTTAAGATGCTGGGTTAGCCACCTAGAAAAATTCCTGGTTCGGTATTCCTCGTTGAGTTTGATCTGTTGCAAGTTTGTATGCATTTTAATCAGTGATCTATTGATATGTTTGCACCTGCGAAATTATTGGATTGTTTCGATCTATCCAGGAAATATCTCTTTGGAATCGTATCGCTTTCCATAGCTATAACTACGAAGAATCGTAGGTGAGGGGAAGAAAAATGCAAAATCCATATTACCAACTGCCCGTGATCCAAGCTCCGAATAGCAGTGGCCCCTATACTTATCTAGCTGTTTCCTCACCGTCGTCATCATCCTTACCTTCCGGTCCTCAGTTGTGGTCAACCGCTTCAGCTGCTTCAAGCAGAGCGTCAAACGGATTGAAAATATCTCATCTGATATATGGCTCCGGGCAACATGATCCGGAATATTCACGTCCAGCCATGACATATCCTCATTCACAGGAGTCTTTGTTGGCTTCGCCAGCAGAAAACCCAGGGTTGTTTCCAGAAAATCGCCATCAAAATGAGGCTGTCTCGGGACTTCATATGGTTGCCATCAACCAGCAGCCTCATAAAAGAGCATATAGGCAAAGGCGGAAGGACCCAAGTTGCGATGCGTGTCGAGAACGAAAAGTAAAGGTACGGGATGTTGCGAGTTATAAAGCGCGAAGGCATGTACAGATGATAAATCCATGAACTTTGCTGATCAAAACACGTTTATGGATGGATATAGTGCGATGCTTCAGATTCCTCCAGTTGTACAGAATGCTCCAATCGAAATGTGCGATGCTTGTTCACGAAGGAAACTAACAGGCGGATGTCGTCAATTAAGTCAGTTGCCGTATATAAGATTTGCATTTTGAATTACAGAACTAATCCATGGGTAGGCAGGTTCAAGATCTCGAACGGCAGTTAATCCAAGCAAAACAACAGCTATGCCAGCTTCGTTCAGGAATTCCTAAAATTGACAGCTTGATGGATCCAGTTTTTGATTTGCATGAGGATACTCCAAGAATCCCGGAAGTTGGACAGCGCCCACATCGCCTCAATAATAGCTCCAACATCAATACACCACCGTCCCACGTTCGTTGGAAAATGCGAACTTACGGCCAGGGACTCATCGACTTCCCACCAGCTTCCCCATTTACACATCCTCAAATATTGCTGACTCGGGATGTGCCCTCTCTCCCTCCAGCAACCATTGTGGACACGCTCTTGGAAAATTATTTTTCCCACTTGCACCGCGTGTTTCCCATTGTACACTGGCCGACGTTGCTGAGTGACAACGATCGTGTCTCCCGCATTGGCTCTTTCAGTGGAGCTCCTAGAGAATGGGTGGCAATGGTGTTTGCAATGCTTGCTTGCGGCTCTTTACATTCTCTTGACCAAGAATTGGTGCTAAAGGGGAAAGATTTCCTCCAAACTAGCGTCAGTCTTATTGATGTTTGGCAGGACGTGTTTTCTCTAGACCAAGTTCGCACTGTGATGCTGATTAGCATCTTCTTGTATGAAACGAATTTGAAATCTGCTAGTTGGGTTTGGCTGGGCTCTGCTGTGAAGATGGCCCAAGATCTAGGATTGCACATTGAGTCTGGCTGCTCATCAATGGAAGCTGAGCTGAGAAAACGAGTTTGGTGGGCTTTGTATGCGTGGGAAAGGTCAGCTCGGTATCAACTTGCGTAAGATGTTAGATCCTGAGCTAATGTTTAATCGTACGTGTGCCAGACTAGTGGTCATTGAAACAGGCAGACCTTTAACGATACATGACGAAGATTGCGACGTTGAGCTTCCTTCCGCCAATGAACAACTTACTGACGGAGGCCCATTATCGCATGACGAGAAGCCTACCTTTCTCTTAGCCATCTCTCATGTCATGCGTGCCGTATCTCAACTAACAAAGAGTTTAAAGGCGCCGATGATCTCGGTTGATACATTAGAGGCGTTCGAACAACATTTCAGGATGTGTTTGGAAACGTTCTCATTGGATTACCGAATGGAAGCGAATCATTACCTAGATCCTCGTTCACTACCTCCCATTATATTTCTGCAGAACACTCGACTTATTCTCCATCGCCACAACCTTTCTCCACGTAGCTCAATGGAGGTACGGCACGTCGCTCTTGGGCGTTGTCTAGCCATTGCCCGTGACACTGCCTGCTTGCTCTCCCGATGTATGCGTTTTCCGAATAGTGCGAAAGCTGCTTTTAATTGGAGGTATTTTATAGCGGGTGCAGCAACAACAATATTATGTTGTCACATATGGCGCTGTACTCTAATTCTGCTTTTACGGGGTGACTATGCTGGCGCCCTTGTTTGCGTCCAAGTAAGTGCTGCGATAGGCGATGGAAGACCGGCAAATGCTGCTTGCGGTCGCTATGTTGCATTTTTCCTCAAAATTTTACTGGAGAAGGCACAGAGGAACGGCGTTACAAACCAAGATCACGATGAGGAAATTATAGCGTATGTATCCGGCGATCTTCAAGGCCGAATAAGTGGCAGCTGGATATGGCAAACGAACGAGAATGAACCTCCTTCAGACATTACTCCACCGCAATCCTCATCTTCATCGAAAGCGTCCACTCTTGGGAGGCAATTTGTTGATGGTGTTCGAAATGGTGTTACTCCGGACGTCCCAGAAAAGGAATGGGAGGGATGGGGATGGATTGAACAGACAATCCAGTTCCTCCTAACGGAACAACGACAAAACATCATTGTTGAGACAAAAGATAATGAAACCCGATTTCCAGGTCCTGTTAGGCCAAATGTGCCTTCCAATCGTCCCCCCGAAAATACCAGTCCAGTTCGCAATAGTCCAACTAGTCACTCACTGATGACAATTGCCAACATTATATGATCGAATGTCAACTGAATTTCAGTCAACCTCGACATATGTTGTTTATTGTGTTTCAGTGTTCCAATTGCAATTTGGTATCACAACTGACGAAATTCTCCAAACGTGGTCACCGGGATAGAGACTCACCCAACTTGCAAAGCCGCTGTGTATTGCGTCCCGTTTTGTGAACACACGTAATTGGGGTTAGTAGTTAGGAAATCGATCCCTTGCATCGCCATTTTGCGGAGTTTTACCCATCCCCTGAATCGATTATGCATTGCGGCGCATCTTCCTTGACCATTGCAGATTTCGGGGTTCGCTGAAGCCCATTCCTCGCACGTGCACTTTCCACGAATGAAAGATGAAAATATATATATCTATCTAATGCTGTTAGGTGTCGACGGGGTGTTTATGGACGGAGAGAATGCCCTCACCCTCGCTGCCTTCGCCTATCTTCCTTCTGCAACACCCTCCCTTGGGCTAATCCTACCGGTTTCAATCCAACGCTTGTCAAATATTAAGTTAATGACATGTACATATCAATGCCCATTATGTTTCTCTTCTGTTAAACTTCTTATATCCTTTTGCGTCTGTTAGCCAAAAATACCCTCTTCTTGATTTTGTATATTTCTTAGCATCCGAGATACCTCAGCGATTTCCTATATTTTTCTTTGTTTTGTTTGGGTGTGGAAGGGAGGGTTTGGAGAGGGTTCACTGTTACGGGATTTGCAGGAGGCAACATGAATATTCACATGTATACAAATTTATACATAGTAATCCGATCTTGACTCTGACATCCTGATGTTCTTAAAGCTGGATTGAAGTAAGTTTAGTATATATGGAAAGGAAATGAAAAGAAAATAAATCGGCCATGAGGTCAACGGCAGCTATGAATCCTTTGAAAAATCCACATTTTCAGGAAGCCCAGTAAAATTTAACGTCGATTTCTAAGTCTCGAGGTTAATACTCCTGCCAAATCTCGCATAAAGCGCAACCTTCAACTGCTGTAGCTCATCTCTCACGTCGCTTAAGTTTTCTTCGAGCTTGCTGACTTCATCGTCAATTCGCTCCGTGGCGGCTGTGAGGAGAGATTGTGCTTCCGAGAGGGGAAGGGAAATGAATGAGTCTCCAATTTTATATCTTTATTTTTATGTTTTTTGAAGGTTAGCTTATTGAGGGGAAGTAATGGATACTGGCAAGATGAGCAAGATAAAGGGAAATAAGGAACAATTGTAACATACGGTATCTTTTCGTCCTCATCAGCAAGTTCGAGTTCCATAGACACCTCCTCAAGGTCTTCTTTATCTTTCTGTAGCATGCAAAAAATGATAGTGGACACAGGATTAGCAATACAATCACACATAGACGCTAGAATTTTCGGTGATAAGAACACATTTGTAACACTGACACAGGCTTTAAAGACTGTGAGCAGATATGTGCACGACTTGAAGATTTTGCATGCAGGTTCCAAGAGAATGGCCAAAGACGTGACGTTATCATGATTAATCAGAAGGCACATTCTGATATAGCTCCGATTCATAGAATACAGAGACATAATCTCACTCGAAAACAATAATAAAAAAAATAGAAAGTAGAGACCTACATGCTTGGTTTTTAGCTGCTCTTCTAGCATTGTTTCCCGCTGGTGCAATCTGCTGAAACGATTGATTTTTTCCTGGTCTTCACGTCGGACCTCAGTTTCATCGCCACCCGCCGCTGCCTCGTCCTCCTTTGAAAGCTATGGAATTCGTAAGCCCACGAAACATCTGGAAGGAAATTGTTTGGGGTTCGTTGGTAGGGTGAAAGCGCAGAAAAGAGAAGCTCGCACCATACGCCGCTGTAGCATCATAACGTTCAAGTTTTTATGAGGTGCGGGGATATTAGATTGGACGATGTCGAAGATTCGTACAAACAGAAGCCACAGGTATGGTCACAGATGTTACTGGGGATTAGGTTTTGTTTATTTGGATTGTATTGCACAGCGATGCTCAACACCCTGCGGGTGAGTAGTTTGATCCAGCGGCCTTTGAGCCAAGAAATGAACTAAAATTAACTAAAATGGCCCGTGTATTATTCAACTCTCGCATGTCTGATCTACTAGTGCCATTTGTTGTCTGCACCACTCGATGCCATCTGAGCCTCGTAGTATATGATCTTTTTCAGTATGTTGGAAGACCGAATGGTCTGGTCTCTCTATCTGTCATTACTTGCGCTTTATTGTTCTCCCTCCAAACAGGGACATTCTAGCTGCACGAAAGTGTGAACCAAGATATCTCTACCACCTCCACTCTGTATTTCCTATGCCCACTTCATTCTTCTGAACTAACCCACTTTCAACACTGTAATCATCATGAGCAGCAACAACAGCAGCAGCAGCACTGGCAGTTGTTGATGAATGACTATTTAAGACTATCCTAGTATGCTTAGCCTCTTTCTAGCTGAGTTGGCTCTGACTCTGTAGTACAGCAAGAAAGCCGCTAGAGTTTTAATTATAATGAAAATTTAAGTATATATGAGTTGCGAATTCAATAATCTTATATATAGTACACTGTGATACTGTTTGTTTTTGGGTGTGACAGATGAGCACCTGTTCTTATGAAAAATCATGTCCTTGTCAACTGGTTCAGTATACATTTTCCCCCTCCTCTTGTCACTCCTCGTTCTTCAATGACAAAGATGCAGCCTCTTTCAAACGTATTTGAGACTGCCACCATGCCAGTACAAGAAAATGATTGAATTGTCAAGGTGTATTGTTTGCTCTGAGAAGGCTAGAGGAGAGTGGTAGGCCAATCCATGCATCATCATTACCAGCCGAGAGATGAGCCAGGAATTTGGATAGCGCATGTTCGTTACAGGCAGTGTAGACCCCCTGGGCCTCAGATCAATCCTTGACCTCAAGAGTTTGAGTGCATCGTGCAAATGCAGGTTAGAGCGCTGGAACCAGAGCAATGGCAATCACAGTGTTGTGATCTTCAGTTTGATCGTGTAGAAGACAAGGGGGAGAAACAGCTGGGAGCAGGCGCGAGAGCATAGGGCAAGATGTAACCAATGGATTGGACGTTTGATCTTCAATAGAGCCGATCTGAGTGAAACTCATCAGCTTTGCCGTCATCGATATACCAGTGGAAGGTCCAAGCGGCAAGTGGAAATTTGTTCTTTGTCAGGTTGTCACGTGCTCTATAACCAGCCTGCCACATCACTAGTCCCTTTTTGTTGATAGTCTGCTCTGTAAGCAGGCAGCTTCAATTCGGCCAAAAGCGGACGGTGACTACTGCCAACCTTTCAGTCGCGCGAGTATTCGCTGCAATAGCCTGTTAACCTCTGGCATCTCCAACTATCTTTTGAACAAGAAAGCTGGCGCTACCGTGGTCGTCCTCCTCTTGGCTGCCTTCACAGGGCACACGAGTGCAGCTGACCACCCTACCATCACTCTCAAGTTCCATCCACGTACAAATTACCTCGCCATGAAGATACAAGCAGAAGCTCATTACCTTACACTTCTGCTTCTCTTTCCGGCCCTTACATCTGGAGTAACATTAGATTGTGACCGCGTCGTTGCTGACGGCAAATCATGGACCCTAACTCCTTTGGCTGGCCCTCACTCCGTCTACCATGTGGTTGAACATCCCCCAACCACCATCAATACCACATACACGATTGACATATGCAAACCGCTGAAAGAAACGGAGTGCCCATCAGGGACAATGGGTCGGTTATACCGTTTATTTTCCTAATTTTCACCGGTTTGTTGCTGATTTTCCTCTTGCTGACCGGTTTTCTTCCCTCAGTCTGCGGTGTGCAACGGTCATCGGATGACAACAAACTATTGGGTGCTATTCCAATCGCGGGTATATTTGTCCAGAATTCTGGCAGGAACCTCAATCCCAAGGTTACGCGGCTTAAAGCGAGCGATTCCCAGCATGAAGGGCTACGGATCGAACTCCACGGTGGGAAATATCCTTTTAACGGCAGGGACTATGATCAACAGGCCGTCGTAGAAATGACGTGTGATCGCTCGCGCAGCGGCTTGGAAGGCGATTGGGCTGGCAAGATGGCTACCCTGGCCGATGAAGATGGACCTGGCGATGATAAAAAAGATAGTAAACCAGATGATGACAAAAAGGCCGAAGAGAAAAGTCTTCGGTTTAAGAGCTACGGACAGGTTGATAATGTGTTTGTTTTGAGACTGGATTGGGTAACGAAGTATGCTTGTGAAGACTTCGAGGACGATGGAAGCGGAAAAGCTGCCCACTGGGGCTTCTTCACCTGGCTGATTGTGATGTGAGTACTCACTTGATATAACCCTCGAGTTCTCCCTTGCCCACTTTCCCATAGAATACTTGGATGTTTTCTTGCGATTGTCATCAATTCTCTGGATATTGCAATGGAACTAACAATGCGTCGTTACAGTGTCTTCCTGTGCACCTCTGCATACCTCATTTTTGGCTCTTGGTTGAACTACAACCGCTACGGTGCTCGTGGCTGGGATCTCCTTCCCCATGGCGATACCATTCGCGATATCCCTTATATATTGAAAGACTGGGGCCGGAAAGTGGTTACCACCGTACAAGGTCCTGGACCGCGAGGCGGCTACAGTGCGGTCTAATTAACCGAACGAGGGAAGGAGTTTTCTGTTTTTGATTTCTTTCCTTTTTAATTTTGTTTAAACCAGATGTATATTCGTTTCCCTATTATTTCCTCTATTTTCCATTATTTAAATCTTTACCTATTTACCCCTTCGGTTTATTTTTATCTGCTGTCGGTTACTTGGGAACATGAACTTCTTACTACTGCATTGTCTTATGAATTGCATGCTTGAGTGTTGCTTGCTGGGTACTGTTTGTCATATTCTGTTTCAAACAGCTCGTGTTTTTTTTCTTTTTTTTCTTTTTTTCTGTTTTTTGTTTTGATTTTGTTTTTTGGTCGCGCAGGCTGAAACACCTTCCCGTTATGTTAACGTCGATATGAAGCCCTCGTCTGTGGTCAGTTGTGGCCAACCACACCCATGCTAAGGTATGGTGTGCAGTCCGTCATATCCTGGCATATCCCAAGGCTCTTTTTGGCACACTTTATTATTATTATCGAGCCTACTTCTGACTGCGTCCCAGGCCCGTGTCGCACTACACCTTATTTTATCCGTTATCTAAACCCGCAATCTCTTCCATCATGCGTTCTGTCCCTTCTTCCATTCTTCCCCAAAGTCTCCCCAGCATTTATCCACAAATATCCACAAAACTATTAACTAGAACGGCTTCGGTTGCGACATGGGTTTGCTTCTCCTGTTTATTTACATACACATTTTTGATCCTTTAAATGTCCTTGCCCTGTTAATCAGCTGTTTGCAGTGCCTACGTAGCTATGCCTCTGCTCTGGTTGCTATTGGACGACCTTTCTCTGGAGTTTGTGATTTTAGCCCTATCAAATATAAACTTATACCTTTCAATATTTCCAGTTTTCCAGTTATATCATAGTAGTTTTCAAATTTTCTTTTCAAGAACTGATTTTATATATGCGTGTCTATCCCCCTCCCCCTCCCCCTTCCCCTCCTCTCCCTCCTCCTCTGTATAAGTTCTGGGCAATTTATTCTACATCCCAAGAGGACGAGGGGACAACCGCACCCTGTCTCTACCAGGCTATGCGTACGGACTTGACAGAGCATGTTGCACTGTGTGCAGGTAACTATAACTACTCGTGCTGGCAAACGCGAGCATTTCATTACCTAGCCATATGTGCGACAAATCCGTGGACATTGCGGCTAAAGGGCGTTGGGCGCTGAAGTGAAATTTAAAAAACGTAGGAGAATCATAAGTGGAGTGAATGGGAGAGACAGCACGATGACGGAAACAAAGCAGCTGCCATGGCAAGCTTTAATCTCTCCATCCGTGGCAGATGGGAGGGCGTGGCGCATACAGAAACGGGGAGGTGGAAGAAAAAAAAGCTGTAGGACGAAAAGGGGTTTAAAACGTGGCCCGAGAGAGAGTTTGCCGCCTGCAAGTAGTCTTCGGTGTTTTATTCTGACTTGAGCAAAAGTACTGGGCTCCCAGTTTCATATTCTGGCTTCGGACACAGGGAGGGAGAAAATATGTAGATAAAAAAAAAAAAAGAAAGAAGGACATTAAAGGGAGATGCGCATCAGACCAAAAAAATTAAAAAATAAAAAAAAAAATGAGAAGAGAGATAAAAAACGGAGAAAGAGAATGAACATCCAGGTTTTTAAATCTCAACAACTCATCACAACCACCCCAAGAGCATTCACTCAAGCCTTCATGACGAATTTCTTCATATAGCGATAATCAGCCATGTTACGATCTACAGCAGCACGGATGATTTTCGCTCCTTTTTCGCCGTACTTCTCACGCCACTCTTGGTCAAATTCAGCCTCAGTTTTGCGTGCTTTCTGCTGTATTTGATGAAACACAAGTTGTCAGTGTTCGACATGCTGTACATGTTTTCAGGAGGGGGTGAATGGGGTCTTAAAACAAAACTTACATGGTTTCTAGCTTTCAGCTCAATGGAGTGGATGGCGTCTTCATGGAATCCTCTCCATTTCTCGAATGCCTCTATGGCAATTTCATGATCTTCTTCGGAATTCCAGGTGAGCATTTCAGGCGTATAATCTATTCCCACACTCTTGCAGTAGCGCTTGATTATGCCAGCGGGATCATCCAGTAAATCGTCCGCGTCAATGACACAAATTTCAGCTCTTTTGGTATTTGCTGGCACCGCGCTACCATTGACGCCGTCGCCGTTTACGTAGACTCCATTTGATGCTCCAGTTGCAGTTGCGTTCCCGTTGGCGTCATGCGGCCCAACAAGCCGTATTTTGCGTAGGTAGTCGAAAACGCGGCGAACTTCATCGTAGCCTGCTTCGGATTCATAAAAGTCGTAAAAGCCAGTAATGGCGTCGAGTGGTGGGATCGTGCATCGATAGTAGGATGGGATGCTGTAGTGGGGATCACGGATCAAAAAGGTGAAATGAAACTTGCCGAGCATTGCTGCCGGAACAACAGTCGGATTGTCGACCTCCGCAGGCGTATCGTACGGATAAGGTGTCTTTTTATTGACATTGGAACTTGGTTCCGCGGCTAGGATACTGACGGGGTCGACAACGTTGCCATCCTGCGTGCCCACACCGCGTTTGATTTTCAGTAAGGATGGAGCGATGCTGGGGGGTTGTCCGCTCGGGGGAACAAGATAGTGAATGATGTCTTTAATAAAAAGACGTTTTCCCTATAGTTCAGTAAGTATCAGGTAATCGTTGAGCGCTCTGGGTGCGGAAGACACGTCATTCAGGGCCAAAATTTGTTCGAGCGCACTGTGGCAAGGCATGTATCAAGCTCAAATGCTAAGCACACGACGGAACTAGGGGATTTTCTGGGGATCATTCAGTCGTGGAGGGGGAAACAATGGATTCTCGACATCGACGACAGAGGTGGTCGATCGAACACACCAGGTGGGTGACCCGTGGTATCAGAACACAGCTTTAGGCGTGGATTAACCCCAGATGAATGAGAAGCATCGCGAATCACACATCGACAATAATGGAATATAGTATATACGCGTGTAATATGAAGAGGAGCAAAGAAAGGTAAGAACCAATTTTCTCAGCAATCAGAAAAAGGGTCAAACCTCAGCTGCTTCTCTCTCGAGCCGCTCAAATATCGACTGATACGTCGAATGGGCAAAACCACTTTCAACTCTAGCCTTCTCGTCACCTTCATATCTACGGCTCATCCTTTCCGGGCCAAAGTAGAACGCATCCCCGAAGGGCTCATGGACACATTGGAGAGTATCACGACGCTGCATGAAGACCTAGCGATACGGGTTAATTGCAGACCGACACATCCATGAAATTGAGGGGTAGTTCAAAAATACTCTTTCGAAAGCCGTGGAGCAAGCGCGAGGATGAGTCGCAACGAAGATTGGACGGTTCGACATGTTGAATGGTTTGAAGCAGTGAATAGTTATACTTGAAAGTGATATAGATGATAAAAATGTCTAGTGTTTCTACGGCGAAATAGCACAGCCGCGATCTTCTGCTACAGTGTGTGTACTTCTTGTGTTTGATAACAAATTGGATGAAGTGGTTTCTTGAAGCGGGTTGCAAAGGAGTAGAAATTTTTCCGGGGAGTCGCGGCAGGTATGAAGTTGGTTTGATTTTGGCGACGAAGGGGATGCAGAGTTTGAACAGAAAAAGGTCGCGGGATGGCTGGATCAATATGACGACGATAGAGCCGAATACGAGATCCACAGTGGAACGCACAGGCAAAAGTAAAACGGATTCAATCGACTTGGACTCTTCGTCGTTCCCGGGTTGCGTGGAGAAGCAAGGAATTTTTGAATTTGCATGCTCCTCGCCATGACGTCGCTGCGCAGGGTTCCAATCACCAATCACACCAGCAGTGGCTTCGATATCGAAGGCCCCTCGTCTTAGCAATTTGCCCCCTCGTTCGGCCCGCAATCTGACCAGCGACGGGGAAGATCGCTGGGAGTGGAATGGGGGTTACATAGTACTAACCGCTCTGAATTTCCCACCAATCCCCTTCTCCGCATGGCCTATAGGCACCCCTGGAGGACTGGGTACTGGGGCTTCTCGTCCAAAGCCCATATCGTCAAGGCTGGCTGCCCTGACATCTTTGCATCTACGATCCCTTGTGATTGGATATTTACAAAGGTTCGTTGGTGCAGGACTTGATATCGTGGCTGCCTGCCTTACTTGCTTGCAGCGTGTTTTAATTTTCAACGTTCATTTGTTCCGCCTAGACACGAACTACTGATCCGTACTATGTATGTTGATATCAAGCCTTGAGCCTCTCTGCTTTGTCTGGGAAATTTTGTGGCTGTTATATAGCGCTCTCGATAACCTTGGCTATTCCCCGCCGAGCGTTTGAAACGCCTTGTCATCCAAGTTTTTAGGGTTCATTGGTGTGGGTTAGGTATGGAGAATGAGGAGACCAAGTGTCAGAAATGATAACTATATCATATCGAGGATTCTGCTGATTGCACTAGCAAAGATCTTGTAATATCTTGCTACTTGAAACTGAATCACTGCTCCAGTGTATACCAGCACTGTCTCTATCATATGTTCAAGCATTCTTTTTCTTACAAATACTGCCTGATTATCATGTAATTATTGGAGTTAGAATAATCAATTCAATTTATCTATCGGACTTTATTCAGTTCCGACAACAAGGTACAAGGTTACAAAGCCAAGGAACCACACCTCATGTGCCAATAACAAGTTGAAGGCAGCATGCAGGCGCCAACCCTATGCAGACCTGAATAGTCGAGTTCGCATATCTACCTATGTAGGTAATCTGTAGTCAAATCGTATACATACCTAGGGTGTGTACAGCCGTGTCAAAAATAAGCCAGGCAGCAGTAGTCAAGCAAGGTGTCGAATTGCTGCTTTTGAGTCGCGCGATCATCATCATCTCAAATCAATTTAATCCCAAGTATTGTCTTCGGGCTTTGTGAGTAACGTATGAATGAATCATCGCTGAAGAAACTCTGTGAGAATATGGGGTACTTCTTTGGTGATGGGCTCTACATAAACTCCCTCCGCTGCTTCAACTTTTTTCCTCTCTATTTCTATTTTCTTTCCAACCTTGGAAATTTAGAAATATTTAGATTTATTACTAGAATTAGCTGTTGCAGCTAAAGTTACCTATATAGGGTGAAGTACAATGTACATACACACATGTACTAACTTCTCTCGAGCTTCAACAACAACTCAACAACACGCTATAACACTCCAGCTCGTCTCATTTTCTTTCTTTCATCCATCATCTCACAACTTCATGAGTTCTCTTAGGCAACCCTCTGCTTTCTCCTCGAGATATCGCAAAGATTTTTCAAGCAAATTTATTCCGCTCTCTATCTTACTCCTCTCCTGTTGACCAGATAAAATCCCGCTTTCTACTGTTACTCCTCACTTTTCATTGGATGCCCATGTCGAAAAAAACAGGAGAATACGTCTTCTGATTCCCCCGGGCCGTCTGTGGCTTCTTATCCCTCAAACCCATCAGTTATGAGCGCGTCATCCAGGGACTCGCCGTTTCCACCTCCCCCAAACATGGAGTCCATCCGTGAAGATATTGCACCAAAAATTTCAGATCAGCTGTTTTGGTCGCCAGAAGATGGCTCTGGCCGTAAAGGTGTACTCGATCGCATCAAAAGAAAGCGCCGATTAAAAAAAAGTATCACTCTAAACCCCGAACAACTTCATGATATCCTCAATTTCATAGCCAATAATCAGGATGAGGGAGGCAATGTGCTGTGGACCCCGGAGATTCTCTTCCGATATGTTCCAAGTAATTTTGAGGGTTCTTATAGGGCAGCGAAGTATAAAGATATGCCTTTGGGCCTGCTTTTCTGACTGACCTCTGATCCGATTCCTTCACGGAAAGTCTTCCATCTCTCCTCTCTCATGGATTCGGACACCCGGAGTTATTCTCCAGCGATGAAATTCTGCCTGCTGTTGTTCGTTCTGCTTCCCTACATCCTTGACGGTCACTTTCACTAATGGATGTCAAAGTGCCTATCGATACATTCGTCTTGTCGGAAATCTGATCGCATTTGCCCGGTATAAACCAATCCGTCCACCGGATCATCACCCGTCTTTCACTGCCAACAACATTACAGTTATCATACCTACCCTAGAAGGCTCAGGAGAACAGTTGGTTAATACTCTGGAGTCAGTCCTGAAGAATGCACCTCATCGAATCATACTGTCAACCATTGACCGAAATCGAGAGAAAGCCGAGCTTATAGCAACGTCAGTGCAGAATCACAGATCTAAAGTGGAAGTGGCAAGTGTTTCCAGACCAAAGTAAAGTCATCAGATTGCAATTGCAGTCGAGAGAGTTCACACGGATATTGTTATCCTCGCAGATGGCGACGTTCTTTGGCCTCCATGCCTTGTGCCATGGATTCTTGCTCCGTTCGAGGATCCTTGCATGGGGGGTGTGGCCACATGTCAGCGTGTGCAGACACCTAACAATCCAAGGATCTCCTTCCAGTACATCTGGTGGTTCCTGGGCGCATTGTATCTAGAGCGAAGAAACTTCGACTGTACTGCGACCACGTATATGGATGGAGGTGTTCCCTGCCTCTCCGGCCGAACGGTTGCCTATCGCACGGAGATCCTCCAATCCTGCATGGAAGCTTTTGTCAAAGAGACCTGGTGTGGCAAATCGCTCAACGCGGATGACGACAACTTCCTGACGCGCTGGATGGTCACTCACGGAATCAAAACCTACTTCCAATCCCATCCCGATGCCGAGGTTCTCACGACACTGGAGGAGAGTTCGAAGTTCCTCAAACAATGTGTGCGATGGTCCAGAAGCAACTGGAGAAGTAATCTGCGCAGCTTGTTTATTGACCGGGCCGTCTGGTGGTGAGACTCTTCTCTCTCCCTTCGTCGATCTTCAAAAGCTGACTTTTATCCCAGGAGGCATCCATGGAGCACTTATGCAGTGTTTCTCACAACCATATCGCAATTAGCTCTCTTAACTGACACCTGCCTAATCTGGTTATGCCACACGATGACCATGTCGAACCCAACGCTACACACTTGGTGGTTGGGGGTGCTTCTTATTTGGATGATTTTCACCAAGTTCATCAAGCTTTCTGGCCACTATCGCCGGCGACCATTAGATTGCCTCTTATTCCCGGTCTCGGCCCTCTTCGGTTATGTCCATTGCTTCATCAAGATGTACGCTTTATTCAGTCTTCACGAGGTACAGGTCATTTTCTTTTCGTTCAGTGGCAGGTTATTAATATTTCATAGGACGCGTGGGGAAATCGCGAGGCTTTCAGTTTGCCAAACCAACGACAATCGCCAAAGGTGATTAGTAACTGCATGGCTCCTATTTTTGTAGTTATGCCTGGGCGCTGCGGCTACCATGGATCACGTGCATCCTCGTTCTAACTTAATCGCGACAAACGTTCCTTCTGGAACTTAGACATCTAACAAATTTACTGATGCGGTTGAATTGTGTATAGACAGATTTCAAAACACAATAAATTATATAATATTTGTAATATTTTGCCAACAGAAATCCGAAGCCCTGTCGTCCAGCAGCCCATTGCGTGTTGGCATCGATGGACAATCTTGCCATAAGGCATTGGCATATATTGTCTTCGACGGGACACTCTTCAGCAAGAGGCTCTTCGATAGGGACAGTACTTCAATAGAAGTCTTATTCGGCCAAACGTTTCTTACTCGGCTTTTTGAATACTTGCGTTTGCTCAGTGAAAGAGCTGGTAGGGGTAACACCTGCTGAGTCATTATAGCGTAGCTGGCTTGACTGGCTGTCGTCCGCTTCCAGGGGTACCGATTCAGTGTTGGATTGTTGGGAGAAGTCAAGTTCAGATTGCGATATATCAAACTCCACATTAGGGGGAATCTGATCAATCGCTGAGCAGATTCTTTTTAGATGAGTTGGCATCCATATGTCATAGACACTCCTCGTGAATTTGTATGCCGCCCACTTCTCCTTGCCATCTTGTTCCGTGAAATCAAATTTGCGAATCGGGTGGCGGTAGAAAGCAGTTCTGTCTGCTCCAAGAACAGCATAATGGCCATAGATCCTCACTGCCGTGTGGTCATGCGAGATTGAAAATGCGACAATCTCTCGATCAACCTCTTTTTCGCGCTTCACCAGCCTAAATAACTCAACAATTGCTCTCACTGCTATAGTTGCGCTGTGGGCATTCTGTCGGTCGGCGATATCAAGCGCCGCTGCGCCACACTTGACCTCACATGTTAGGAATGGGAAGTACATGTAAAATGTTGCCATGAAGTAAGAAGTACAAGAATCAGCAATCTCGCCAACAAAAGGCTTGAGCTTGTCAAGTTGGACATCTGTAAATGCAGACCGTCCAAACCCCACAGAATAATCAGGCTGCGGACGAGGTTTAGTTACGGAAATGGAGTTATCCCAGCCTTCATTAATGCTCTCAATCAAGACCTCGAGATGTTTCGCGCCATATATGGCTAGGGTTTGTGCTGAAGGGACGATCAGCCGAGAAATATCCTGAATGACCTTGGGTTCGTTTCTGTTTCGTATCATTTCACAAAGATTGTCAAACACATCATCCCGAAAGAGCGAATCTTTAGGGATCGTTTGCTCCGTTTCAAGTAAGCGTTGACAAAGATCTCTGCTTTCATCTATTATGCCCAGCTCCGACTTCCCCATAAAGCTACCCTTGGTTTCAAGGATGATTTCGTAGCGCGGGTTTCTGTAAGGAGCACTCTTCTCCTCCCGTGGCTTTTGATCGCTGGGTGTGGTAGAGCTGGCGACAGAGCTAGATTCTGATTGTTTACGGCGAAGAGAAGATGTGGATTTTTTCCTTGCAAGTAGGTGGTACATGTTGCTACCCTCTTCAAAATATTCCTTAGGCCAGATTCCTTTCTGCGTCCACCAGTGGATAGGATTAATCTCGTTCCCGTGGAGACTGCTTGCCGCTTCCTGGCCAGGTGTGTCCCCAACGGAGTTCTCAGCAGCAGAGCTCACAAGAGATATTCGCAGTCGATTTTGAGGGCGCTTCGCAGGAATATGGAGTGAATCTTCGGCTTCTCGCGATCGCTTCCGTTTTCGCTCTTTAGCTTGCAAAGGGGCAGACGAATTTTGTGGTAACTTGGCCTTAAATTAGTTCCATAGCGCAGCAGGAAGAAACTATCATACCTGTTTTCTGGGAGAGTCGTTAGTTGGACGGTGGTTGTTTCCATCCTGAGATACAGTTTCCTCCTGAAGGTGACATATGCGTGTGCTCCGACGAACAGGCTTCTTGACACCTTGAGGCTGCTTCCCTACAATGAATAGTCAGTCAAACGATGCTGGTCGATGCACGGGTGGCTCACCTTGCGAGATCTTTCTGACGTTTGCCTTTGTTTGACACCCAGCCTTTCTGGCGTCTGACTTTGTTTGACGCGGGGCCATGCTGAATGGGAGGAGAGGGGATTAAGAAGCAGTTTGGAGTTGTCACCGACTGGACTTGTCTGTTGACTGTTTTCCACGATGGGACAAGGTTGGTATGGACGCTAGAGTCTTGGCAATATTCAACTGTCATAATGAAAAATAACTAGCGCTGCTACCTGATGCACAAAGTTAGTGGCCCCAGTAGAAACGTTATTAATGCACCACTGAGTCGAATAAATCGTCAGACTTGCGGAGACTGTTAAAACAAGAGTTCGGTCATGAGGGTCGAGGATGTAACTTCTTGCTGTTGATGTTTCGGGAAAAAATATTTTGCGTCACGAGGCAACCACTTCCAAAAGCACCAGATATGATTTGCGGCTGCGTCCCAAAACATGCAGGTAAATAAAGGATATCCCGACCTCAGACAAATAATCGTAAAGCCAGATTTCAGAACACAGGGTGAGGAGCCAACTGGCTAACGCCACGATGGATTCGTAAAACTTTTCTGCGCTAGCCATTTTGCAGGGGGGATCGTTACAGGAGTCCTTCTGTTAGAGGCAATTGAACTTATTATATCACTTTGAGGAGGGGTAAGAACACAAAAACGTAATCTTTCACAAACGCAGCGAGGAATTATTGATTTCCACTCATCTAACGCATTGATACCTGATCTACCCACATTTCGTAGTTCAGTGCTTGTTTGGCTGGATGTACTGGAGGAGGAATCAAAATGAGTATCCATTTGCCCAAATTCACTAGGATTTTCTTGTTCAGATCACATGAATAGTTTTTGCCCCTCAAGCGACATTTTACTTTTCGTCATCGCTTACTTCTCCCTCCGGCTCTATACTTTTAAAGCTTCGAGCTCCATTCTTGCTCAACTCACCTAGGGGACCTTCTTTATCCAACTAGCACATTCTCACAGCATAGTAACTAAGGTAAATACAATCTCAACCTTCTTACCTATCACACGTACCCCAGCTGACTATCCAGCAGCAAGGCGCCCGCATTCTCCATGTTCAGGTAACGGTGCGATACATTCATATTACTTCCCTGAACGACCGCTCGCTGTTTTTGCTGGGTGACATTTTCGTGGAAACTGAAGTTCGAATTAGAACATATAGAGTACTTGACAAGAGTTCCTTTGCGCAAAAAGGGCCAGGATGACAAGGAGTGAACATGATAAGAAATTGTTGAAGGAAACGGCCAAAGACATGGTAAGCAATGTTATTACTCTACATTGACAATATAACCGAACTCCGACATAGCTGCTACCTTAGATGATTCCGATATTTCAACTGTGACTGATGAAACCGAGGATGCGCAATGGAGCTTTGCTGCTGCAAACAAAGATGTGGAAGATGAAACCCAGATTCTGAGCAGAAACCCCAAAAAATCAAGGGTGGGTGATATAGCTGGGAATAAGATTGATTACTCGGCGTTTAAACTGAAGCATTGTCAGCTTCCGTCGGCCTGTATAAGCTGGTGGATTTAGAAGACGCATCCAGCCCTTCTATATCCAGACGCAGTATATGTTGTCTATACCGACCTAGGCTATGCGAGGCACATCTGTCATCGCCGCAAATATCAACATTTGTATAATTGCCTTCATCGCGAGTCCTCTATGATCGTTTGGCCGTTTGGGGGTTTTGATTAGTAGACAGCTCAGGAAAAAAAGAACGGCTAGAAAGGCAGAAGTGGAGGGCTACAATAGGTGCTGGAGTGGGACGAGCTGTGTGTAACCATCAATATTGAGCAGTTTTGACGAATATAAACTGTTTATTGCAATAACCCTTTGCGAATGCAATCACCATCTAAATCTACCCTAGACTGGGGGCCGATGTTTATCAGGGCGCTCGGGCCTACTCCGCTTGTGACTCATGATTCTCTCTTTTGAGCTCTGCTGTGCCATTCGCCCTCCTCACATCGAGATGTCAACCAATGAACCTCCCGCCAAGGCTGGAGCCTAGTCGACTGCCAAATGGGATCGGATTTGTCGGAAATTTCGTTTTGTTTACATGAATCACGCTCTCCGTCCGCTGCAAGTTTGACTTTTTCGCCATGATTTTGTGTTTTCCCTTTTGGATAGTTCAATAATCTATGAAAGTTAGTGACTTTTAAGATCTCATTTCTAAATGGATACTCCGTAGAGTGGAGGGAGTCTTGTGGATAGACCGCTGCATCTTTGGAGAACGCCTCGCCTCCCCATTCCAACACTGGGATCCACCCGCAAAACGGGAATCGATCGCCATGCAAAACACGAATGCAAAGTCGAGCCCGTCCTGGCCGAAGGGAAGGGTTGGCCGAAAAAGGGGGCGGCCCGATACCTGGAAAAACATTTTTCCTAGACAAACCTCGTCCATGATTATTGTGGGATTATTATTTTCAACTCGATCTGGCTAGTGGGGGCTTACTACGACCAAAGTAGAAACTTTTCTCCCATTGGGTATTAAGAGTTTCCCTCCAAGTCGATAGAGGTGGTTATGTGCGGGTTCCTGGCTCCAATGATTGTATGTACGTGGCACCGCACAATTGGACAAGGGCAACATGACTCACAATTACCCGCGGAAGAGGCGATGATCATTCCGCGCTCTGAATCTTGCTGAGCAGCATGCGTTAGTGAGCGGAACGGCCCGGAACGCACGGGACGAGCTGTTCCCGGCGGCCTTGGCATGGCGGTTACTTATTGTCATTGGCTGCAAGCTGTCAGACGACCAGTTGCTCCTCCGAGTTTACCAACATGATTTGAAGGAAGAATTGTTTGCTGCCTGCATACATCCATGCTGAAAGACATCTGCCACTTGGCCCATCTGTATTGGTAAATGGTACTGTGCCGCTGTTATAAGTACTATCATACCACCCTGGCATTTGATCAGTGTCAAGGTGATATGCTCTTGAACAGGCAAACTTCCAACTGAGCTTGCTTATAGCAGTCTTCCATCCCCAAACCTCTACAGTAAGAAATGGCCCTTTAACTAGAGTGCAAGCATCAGTCTAATGAATTTGAATGCTGTGGTACAGATATGAGCAATAAAAAGCGCCTATTTATCTCTATTCACCACTGAGATGAAACGTCTCTTCAAGAGGGAATACGCAAGACGTACGGTGCATACCACTGAGGAGTTTTGTTAGCACCTAAGAAATCCAACGGCCGCGACAACATGGCATACGACGTTTCGGACGGCGTTCGGTTGGATGATGAAACTGGGCAAGACCTGAACTCGGAAAGAGACTGGTTCTTCAGGATTAAGAACAACGTGAATCCGCTGGACAGTGGGCGGTTAGTCGGTCGGGTCATGATCGGAAAAGTTCCTCTGCAAACGACAGAAAATGATCTCGAAACCATCCTCAGGGGTGTTGCTCTGCCGGATAAGGAATCAGGAGAAAGATGTCGCCATTGGGTTTGGAATGCCATATCCACTCTACAAAATGAATCAGTGATACCGAACTTTGATATCGAAGAATTCAAAGTCTGGATATTGGATTATGCCAATCAATGCCTGGCCAACCCTAGTCCAAGCAATGTTTGTGATTATAAATAGACAAACTAGTTGCGCGAAACATTTCCTGGTTCATCGTAGAGTCTCCAAAGAAGGCGTTCTGCCATGAGCTCGTCCGCATATGAAGGAAGCTTAAGTTTGATGCTCTCGGGCCAGTCCGGCACCTTGAATGAAGTGTAATATGCCTTCGTTAGATCCCAATATTCTGGGTACCAGCCTGCAAGTGCCCAGTCAACAACTCCCACAATTCTGCCATTGCGAATGATAATATTCCGCGGGGCCAAATCTGAATGCGAGAAGAACGTCCGATAATTGTTGCTATGACAAGATGCAATATCTTCCCCAAAAATCTGAGCCGTGTTTTCCAGTGGAACGCCACCCCGTAAAAAAGAGTGGAAGCTGGAATGAGACTGAAATGGGCCGACTAGTTGACTCCCAATACGGTAATCAAGAATGGCACCACCCTGCGCGGACGCAACCACTCCTTCTTTGTGGGGATGAAGTGTTCGAAGTTGAGTCAAGATAGTTGCAATATCATTGAGAATGGTTTCTTTTTCCTTGGGTTTCAGGCCGCGCATCCACAGAGTTTCAAGGTCGGTACCTTGATTGTGATCCATCATTATATATATGCCCCCTGGTCCATTGTATGAACACCGCACTCGAGGAACGGGAATTGTGGTGTGTTCTGAGATGTAGAGAAGCGCTTCAAGTTCTGGGAGCTGGCACGGCCCTTTAATAACATGCTTCCGGCCGACCTTAACAACAGTTGGACCTAGGGATCCAAAGATTGACCGGGCTATTCTAAATCGAGTGTGAAGAATGATGGATTTCAAATCTAATAGCCATTCAAGAACAAAGATGGCGTTAGCATTGTCTCATTAGGTGATAGGGATTTGATTGAGCAAACCTTGTAATGCCATCATTTAAAGCTCTGAGGGTCGATTAAACACAACTGGCCCAGTACACTAGTGTTGGAAGGGATCAAAGACATGAAGAAAAGGGTTTGCATATAAAGCCAGCTCCTCCCACTTTGCTTCATCTTCCCTTTTCTCCTCACAAAGACCACCCCAGCTTTGCAAACCATCAGACGCTACATTTTTATCATGAGTACACGGACAAGTCGAACTCGTAAGATCAAGGGGTCAGAGGCCGGCCCAGTGGACAGCAGAGGCGGAAATTATTCCTGCGACATAGAAGAGCCATGAAAGGCCATATTTTGGGCATTCAGGTGGCTTCATTTCTGAAACTTTCAAACTATGTTTTCTAGATCGTTGAAATTTCCTTAGTTTGTGGTCTTTTATATATATAATTTCTTGCTAGACTCCTTGGCAGTAGCTCCTTCTAAGTCATTAGTAGGTGCTCCTCTCTTTGGAGTGAAAACGTAAGTAAATTTGTTCTAAAACTAGGTATATGGGCACGTGTCATAAAGCCTTCAAGAATGGGCAACTTTTCTTTCTGGACTGCAAAAAGTTGCAGGCCGTCATCTAATCTGTTGTCGATAATTATCAGGCGTCTTGTAAATCGGGAGGGGGTAGTGATACACCTGCGCTAGGTCAATAAAAGCACTTAAACTGGATCCAAGAGTCGTACAGTTTGCTCCACTGATGGTGGCGGATTTCCATTTGTGTATAGGGTGAGGTATCGATTGTTCACGTAGATGATGACATAGACATCAGCACTGCATTTATCACTGTACTCCACACTCTTTCTGAAGAGAGTCTCTCTCCCTCCGCGCCTCTTTTTAGATGATGCTTGATAATCTTTATATGTCTTGCGAACTGTATGAGGATAGTGCTTCTCCTGCTCATTGTCAGTTGTGAGTGGAGCTTCCAGACTAAAATTGGAGCTCATACAATCTGTTCTTCTGAAGGTGGCCATGTACCACCTGAATCAGTGTTCAAGATAAAGTATTGGCCGTGAATGTCAATTAGAATATAAACCTGTGCCTCGTTCCCATCAGTGTATTCAACAATTTTGTGGAAGAGACATTGTCTCCGCCGACGTCTTCTCTGAACAATGCCCTGGTGTGGCGGTAATCGTTTTCGACTCTGGTGTGACATCCTGACTCCGGCATTTGCTGTAGAATCTGGCGAGGAAGTGAGTTCAACCGGGCCCTGGAGCGGATGCGGCTGATTGTCTTCAAGTGTCAGCTGCGGCCATTCCATATTGACTATCAAGAGAGAACGGAAGATCAGGAGAATGCAGGTATACAGAGATATACGTCCAAACTGAAGGGTATCCGCGAGAATGCTTTGCTCTCCTGCAAGCAAAGCGCATGGTATTTATACGGCTTAAATGGAGTGCACAAGACGACTGCAAGCCCAAAAGTATTTCCCCTCTCAGGCCTAGGAGCAGAATATAACCACGACCATGTTCCTTGAAACCGTGGTTCCATCTATACCAACTTCTCCCCATCAGCCGTCTGCCACCATGTCAAATTTTCCCCCGGTATGATCCCAGAGCACCATAGACATGGAAAAAGGAAACTGTGCGTAAAAGGATGGCTATATGCGAGTGCAAGATCAATCTAGCCGTGATGGCCTGCTAAAGCTGGTTGTCACTGCAATTGGTGAGTCCACAGCGGCTATTTGGGCACCCAGGCGGCTTCGCGTCTGGAACTTTGGACTTCTGGATTTCTGAATTTCTTCACTTCTACATTTTTGGTCATTTTACATACTTACATTCTTTACTAGTCACCCCTTTTAGCAGTCGTTCCTTTTTCCTGTTAGCATAGCATCTTTCCGCAATACTGGAGGTAGCAAGAAAAGAGCAGCGTAGCCTAATTCGGAGACTCGGCTCCTCTTCTTTTAGTGGTAAATAGAGGTTAATGGCACAGGATAAGTAATACTATCTGAATCTGTCTCAATATAGATCCAGACCGGACTCATAGAATGTCCTAGATGACCCATGTGCTTTTGAGGTATGGGAGTAGGGTGACCAGGTTACGCTTTCGATCACGGGGCCAAAAAGTGATGCTCGTTGGAAATATCCAAGGAGGCCCTTCGACAAGAGGACGAATCCAAAAACAGCTCGCACAACGCCCAGCATCCTTCGCTGGAATTCCACAAGTTTCTTTGGCTGTGGTGGATTGTAAACGCCCTTCTTTCTCTCAGTGCTTTGTGCAGCCGCTGAACAATATGCCGCGGAACAAGAACAGCTTCGCCAGCAGGAGGAGGAAAAATTGGCCGCCGAACGATATGCCGCAGAACAAGAACAACTGAGGCAGGAAGAGGAGGAGGCAAGGGCGGCTGCTGAACGATATGCCGCGGAACAAGAACAGCTTCGACAAGAACAGCTGAGGCAGGAGGAGGAGGCAAGAGTGGCCGCCGAACGATATGCCGCGGAACAAGAACAGCTTCGACAAGAACAGCTGAGGCAGGAGGAGGAGGCAAGAGTGGCCGCTGAACAATATGCCGCAGAACAAGAACAGCTTCGACAAGAACAACTGAGGCAGGAAGAGGAGGAGGCAAGGGCGGCCGTTGAACGATATGCTGCGGAACAGGAACAGCTTCGGCGAGACGCGGAAGAAGCTGCAGCTGAGCAAGTTAACCGAGAGCAAATTCAGCGTGAAGAGGAGGAAAGGCATACTGTCGAGAGAGCTGAACAGGAACAGGTTCAAAAGGAGGCCGAGGAAAGGGCAGCTATTGGGCACGCGGCTGGAAAGGCACGTCTTCAACAAGAAGCGGAAGAAAGAGCCGTTGCTGAGCAAGCAGATCATGAGCGGCCTGCAAGAGAGGCAGCGGAGCCAGTACAGCTGCAGCCGGAGGAAGAAGAGAGGGCGGCTGTGCCAACAGCCGCAGAGGAGACGCACACCCCACGGCCCGTCACACAGCTCGACTTCGCACCCTTCATGCCCATTAAGGGTGATGGCGCTCACAGCACCGTTGACCCTGCAAGCACTGAGCGAGCGACGAACGTCGCAGACCCCCCTCCAGAAGTTGAGAGTCGAAAAGCTGCTGAAAGCACCGCCGGATCAACACGGTTGGAAGTCTCCCAAACGCGGCAGGGTAAGCTGCGGAGACCTGGAGGCATCCCAAAAGCTTCGGAGAGAGGTGTTTCACAGGGGACTGCGACAAGAGCCGCTGCCGAACGATCTTTGAAAACGGGCAACAGACTCCAACGCTCGCAGCCAGATTCGCAGCTTCAAGGGGCATCCAGGCTCGAGGATGTGTCAACCGGCGCTAGAACGGTCACGATCATTTTCAAGGCTCGCGAGCAAGGGAATTGGGTTGACACATATAAGATGGTTATTAACCCGTCCGAGCCTTCCGACCGGTCCATGGTGGAGCGAATGGCTAAGAAGGATGCTTGGAACCGACTGGCGACCTTCTATGACAAGAACTTGAAACCGATCGCTCCTGTACAGTGCTGTGACGCGGCCATCGAAGATGGGACCAACACCGTCTTCATGGTGTTTGGCGGGGAGTTGAACGTCGACGAAGAGATGGTGGCGTCTGTGTCACAGTATGCCGACAGCGAACGAGAATGAGAGAGAACTAAGCATCGTGCGTGATCCAAAATGCGGGAAAGTCCTGGGGCATATGGTCGTGGGTCCTTGGTCGCCATAGGACCACAGAAATCGATTCAATGGCCTCTGCTGTCCACAGGCCAGCATGGCCCCAAGTTGGCCGTCTTTGGGCCTACCAGGTCCATGGACCGCGTTCCATGGACCAGTCAGGGCCTATGGGCTCCTGACTCCAGCATGGCAACCAAGGTCGGTGGACCTACTGCACATGTCCTTAAGCACTGGTCATAGTACCCCTTCCCTTGTTCCTTGAGGGCTTAGTCATACATGTATGTCACGTGATAGGGATTCAACTCCCCCTGGGCCAGGGACCAGAAGCGGTCCTGGCGCTCAAAAGAATCCCATAGCGTGATTCATCCTCACTCTACCTTCCTGTCTCTTTCTCAATGTAGTCTGTACCGTCTTTCTTGCTGGCCGGGTACCAGATTGATCTGTGTCAGGTTTTTCAGTCATACCTGCTCCCCCTGACAACATGTTAAGGCGATCCACCTGCTCATTGTGTGTTGGTCCAGCTAAGGCTTTGGTGAATATATCGGCCAAGTTATCCTTTGTGGCCACTCGTTTGGTGTCAATGACACCTTCTTCCACTTTTTCGTGTATAAAGTGATGTTTGACGTCAATGTGTTTGGATCTGCTGTGGAATTCTGGGTTTTTGTTAAGTTTCAGGGCTGAGTTATTGTCGATATATAATGGGACCGTGTCAATTTGAACCCCTGGAATGCGAAAAAGAAAAAAAAAAATATATTTTCTGAGAAAACAAAATCAGTTTTGTCCAGGCCATGGAATATATGTCTTTAAGAAGAAGTCTTAGTTGGTTGATAGACTTTTTCTCCTGCCTTCTTAATCGTTCCACCTCTTCTAGTTGACACAGGACATTACTAGGATAGACAGGAGAAAAAATGTTCAAAAGCTTGCCAGTAATATTCTTCAGAGCTGTAGTATCAATGCCAACTTTCATGTTATGTGTGTTAAGGTCCAAAACCCGGGCGTCATCAAATGCCACAGATAAAAGAAGCCTAATATAAACAACACACACTGGATATCCTTTGCCCTTCTCTAGTTGGAGAATTTTGTCGACCTCGAATTCTTGCATGCGTTGAAAAAGCTCCATTTGTATTGAATGGGTAACAGAGCAGCACTGAATTTCACCATCCTCACCGATAAAAGGGACTCGGGCCAACGTCTTTAATAAGATCAAGAACATCAATGTAGGCTGACAATCACGATAGCTCTTGGTATCCCATTTGAGAAACTGCAAAACTTCATGAACAATCCCCCCCAGGAATTTGCAGGGTATCCCGGTCATACAGGCTAGGAATGCATCCAAGGTCCTGTATGGTATTAACCCACGAATCCACGACTCTCACTGGATCGATTGACAATCTTCGACCAGAAGTGCAATAATTACACGACGTAGAGATGCAGGGGGTATTCGGAATGTCAATTGCTCCCTGGGTGACAACAGATGGAAATCCAGAGCCAAAGCGTATCAGAATATTAATCGTGCGGTCTTCGATACTGCTATGGATCGTTTCTTCTGAGACCTTGTTAATATGGCGTCTAAATATTCTCAAAGATAGAACATACCTGTCTTCTCAGCCGAAGTTTCTGGTAGTGAAAAGGTAGCATCTGTCATCTTAGCGGGGGCTTTAGAGTGACAGGTAATTTGAGCTGGCAAACTAATGGAAATCCAAATAGCATTGACTCCATGACAGGTTTGGGAGAAAGACAGCAGCATTATATCTCTGTAAGGGAGGGGAAGCAGAGGCCCTGTATTTGAATCCATCACAGCCACAGGGCACCAGGGCAATGAGAATCGCATTTTCCAAGCGAGCGAACAATCGACCCTCATCCAGATCCACATTTGGCCCATGTGTGCTGCACGCTGAATTGCCTGTGGAAAAAGCAATCTGGTGTGTCTTCGCTTCGGGTTCAAAGTCACCGGAATTTTGAGACTGGTTATTTGAGATCCCATCCACACACAGCTGCTTGGGCGGGACGTCAAAGGGGGCTGCAGCCTTAAATCAGAAATAGAAATAGAAGGTGGCATGATGGGAAGCATAACATGTTTGCCAGCCCCAAGGGATGCATCCTGTGCCTTGGCCTTGTTCCTGTTACTAAAAATGGACTTGATCGCCAGCCCAAATCTCCAGTAACTACACTAAGTTGGAAAGTGGGGCCAACGGCCTTCCAAGTCCCTTAGACCCACTTCCGGCAGCTGCTAACGGTTAGTCTCGCAAGCATTAACTTGTTCAAGGGATTGCCACGATGCACTCATCCTCCTCTTCAGAAATGTCAACAAACTCCTTCCAAAATTTGATATATCTATATTTTGTTTCACCTTTCCAGAAGACCTCCTGAATTAAGTCCTCATCTCCACCACAGAAAGAGGTGAACTATTCACATCCATTATTGGCCGACTTCGTCTTTTTACAGCAGACGAAAATCATGCAGCCATTGTTGTAAATCTGACTCAATCGCCTTCTGAGTTAGACAAAATACGCGGATAAAAATGCTTTGAAGAAAAACAAAAGTGGGAGACAAAGAAATGAGGGAGAAGAGCAAACAAATACTGTGCCATGGGATGTAGGCAAGATAGACCATCGGCTGGAATGTGATAGGCAATATCAATAGGGCTCCTAGGCCGGAATGAAATATGAGAAGTGAAAGAGCATATGCTGATGATCTTTCAAACGAGTACAAGAAAAAACCTTTGCGCTTTTTCACCTTGGAATGGATCATTCTTCTTCATGTACAAGAACCGTCTGCTCCGGTTCCAGTGCATAGCAAAAGAGACCAAGGAAGAGATTTCCATCTCCTGCATCGGCGGATCCGAGCAAATCCTGAGAGAGCTCCTTAGTGATTGCCGAGCCGAGTATCTAAAGCGTATCCAGAAAAAGACTACAGTCTTTGAGCATCATGATGGTGAATGGAGGAAAGCGAAGGCAAGAGACATCAGACCAATTTCGACAGTAATCATGGATGAGGACGAGAAAATAGCCCTGCTGAAAGATATCGAGGGTTTCCTGGACGAGCGAGCTCCAACCTTCGAGATCTGTACCGGATTGGACTCAATCAATCTATACAGTTCTTGCAGAGAGCCGGTCAATAATGCCTTTTCAGCAGATGTATAAACCTCTTAGTCAAGAGGAGATGGGCTACATCCGGAAGAGGCTGGAAGAATATACAGATGAAGTGAGACGGCATATCCATAAATTAAATTGGTTTGACTGTGCAGTAATCCTCGCGGACGCCAGGACCCTATTTTCATATATTGCGCTCCTGGAGCCGATGATCAAAACCCAACAGGTACAGTTGCATTCCATACTTGAATTGAAGTGTGTTAACCGACACTGTGATGGACTGCGGGCCAGGAAAACTGTGGAAAGCGGCGGCGACGACATTAGGAACCAGCATGTAGATCTGCAGAGATTTCTGAGGAGAGGTGTAAATAGTTGAACAGTCAATACAAGCTTGATGCCAGTTCAAAACAAACAGTATTTTGCGGATGACTCTTTCTCAGCTCCACCAATCAAGCAACCAACTATCGAGGCCATGAAAATACCCGCCAGGTTGCAAAACCGTATCAATACCATTACACAGTTTCAGCTCAAAAACGCCTGGACACCCTAGGCCTTGACAAGGAGTTTAGACTTGCCACTGAATGATGTCATCGTTACAGAACCTTCCAGAAATTAACACCTACGTTCGGATTCCCTGATTCGATGGTAAGGAAAACATGTTGTTCTATGAAGGAAAGACCGAAGTGGCTTACTTCATTGCAACTATGGCAGTCGTAGGCTGGAGAGAGTTAATGTTTTCTTCAACGATTTGGACAAATTCGGATCTGACGCTAGTGGTAGGAAAGCCTGCTGGACGGATCCAAGCGGTCGTCTTATCGACGCACTCCACCACGATGCTTTTCCCGCCCTTCTGGATGGTCTGGATGAGCTGGCTTGAAACGTATCGCGCCGCCATCGTCGCGAAGAGCTAGGTTCGTTTTTTTAAGGATGAGCAATGCTTTAGGATGTTTGTGCGAGGTGGACAGTAATTCCGAATCGCAGAAAATGACGTCTCTGTGTGCCTACAAGGACATCCTTCAAGCGCTCGCTTTATAAATTTTCATGCTCCAGGCAGCAGTTTTGACTCTGGTGCGGTGCCGCATTTTTCGAGCGACTTGCTGAACATCGCAAAGGAAAGAGCATGGCAATCGAGTTTTATTGGCTAGAGGTGGCCCAGGAAGGACGGGATATCGATAGCTAGGCGCTTACCCTACCCCCAGATCACTCAGGAGCGATGCATTAAAAGAACTCACATCCGTCCAATGATTTTACTTGCAGTAACAAACGAATACGAGAATGAATTGACTAGCTCGTAGCCTACCACGACTCACTCCCTTGACCAAAGGTGAGTTGATACATAAACACTAAGGGCCTCATGTTGGCGTCTCCTTTTGTTGAAATTTTCTCCACTCTGGCGAGCATCAAATGAAAGAGACTAGCGCCTGCTGAATTGTTGCCAAGGATGTCGAGAGGCCCAATAATCCGCTTAACACCAAATTGTCGAAGCAGGAAGGATGGTCACATGATCCCGGGTAGGGGATAGGAGATGATCAACCAAGCAACGCCAAGACCACCCCCAATCGGGAAATATGTATGGCCAGGATGGAATCGGTTCGTGAAGGCGGAGTTTAACGCCAATGATCATGCCTGATTGAATAAGTATACCGGGTATGGGCAGGGGAAATTGGGATGACTTGATTCACTCGCAAGGGCCGCCTAGTTCGTCCGGATGGGCACAGAACATAAATGAATATCTGGTGCCCTCCGGACCATCTGTCCCATCGTGCAACTGTCTCTTCAGCCAGGTATATACTCAAGATATCACGCAACGTGTTTGAATTCTCAATTTTGCCGACATGGGCAGAGGCCTCTATGACACAACTGGAGTTCCCAAACCTCATCCTCCCGTGCGCGCCGAGAGAGGTTTGCACGTACACTCGGTCAGACAAAGATACAGCAAACAAGGTTGTAATGACGGCCGAGAAAGAGGTTCCCCAGCTATTGGGTACGACTTGCGATCACGAAACATTGCAGCACCCCAAGGATCTCGGACGTTTTCGCCAGCCATACGAAGAAAAGATGCTCCCACGGCTGAAGCAGCGGCGTCCCACCGACCTACGGGCGGTTATAAACGCCGACACATTTCCCAACTTTGAGCAGCCAAAATATCAGCCCACGACCGCTGCCACACAATTGCCTCAGCACTACCACAGCTCCCCCTCACATGTTGCCACTCAAGTCCGATCGGACAATAACCCTTCGGTTTCTTCTAGGACTCGTGAGCAACCGACCCAATTCCTGGTGCCGGTAGCCTCCCATGCAAACAGCTCAAAGCAGGCCTCCAATACACTCGGTGCTGATCATTATTTTCATGAAAAGCACGCCACAATCATCCTACCATGTGTTTCGCCAGCCGCAGATGACCTCATCCTCAACACATTCCAATCAGCAGCAGTATCCCACAGGTATTTCTCTTGCTCCATCGCAACCGGGTGGATTGAGACGTTCAAAAGATGTTCCTCCGACGACTATGCCACAGGCAGCAACAGAGTTTGCGGAAAGATTATCGCGTATAGGCGTCAATGTCGATCGGAAATCTACGTCACTGGAGGCGAGAGAGAAACGGCTAAAAAATAGCGTTGCCTCTAAAAGGTTTCGCGAGCGGAAGAAGACTCGGGTAGATGAGCTAGAAAAGAGGGTGGAGATATTGACAGAAGAGCGTGATCATTATCGGGGTTTATATTATCAGTTGAAGGAGAGCAGAGACATCAAACACTCAATCAGCCTCCCTTCACTCACGCTGGCGATGTCTTGAACTGTTTTTGCACATCTCTCCGGGCATAATCCAACCAGTCTGTTATAGAAGTTAATTTGCAATTTTCACGTCTAGTTTTGTATCAATGCTACTGTAGAATGTTGGGAATCTCCCGCACCCCACATACCTTGCTCGAATCCCTTAGGATATCCACCTCATATTAGCCGACAGTCCTGACATTTGACACGCCATTCACCCACAAAAGCGTGGTACAATCACTCAGGAAAAAGTTTTCTGTGATAGCCCTGTTGCCTTGACCTAGCGTATCGGTCCATTCCAAATGTTTCTCTATTTTCCTTCAATTAATCAATTCCATTGAAAAGCGAGGGTTCCAACTGTCAAAAGTGTCAGGAATCATCTCTCTGGGGTCAACGAGGCAGGTGGTAAACTTTGGCCCACCATCCCCAATATGGACTAATTAAATCACGTGATGCTTAGTTTTTCTAGCGGCATTCGCAATTCTTCACGCCCAGCAGCATTACAAAGGCTAATTCGGAGACTCGGCTCCCTTTTCTTTTAGTAGCATAACATTGTAAATAGAGGTCAATGGCACAGGATAAGTAATACTATCTGAATCTGTCTCAATATAGATCCACAGAATCTCCTAGATGGCTCATGTGCTTTTGAGGTATGGAGTAGGGTGACGCATCGACGCGAAAGAAAATACCGATCTACAGGCTTCTGCAAAAGAAGATTGGGATGTTGCTAATCTCAAGTGTTTGGAAAATTCTCTTCCATAAATTCGGAGCGCACTTGTGGAGATGGTG
The DNA here is from genome assembly GCF_000149585.1 of Histoplasma mississippiense. Classification (NCBI taxonomy): domain Eukaryota; kingdom Fungi; phylum Ascomycota; class Eurotiomycetes; order Onygenales; family Ajellomycetaceae; genus Histoplasma; species Histoplasma mississippiense. Next base: position 1,553,178 of record NW_001813977.1, read on the forward strand.
CAGACCTTTCACAACCGCAGCATGACAAAAGCATTGAGTGATTGATGAAAGCATTTTGGCTCTAGATGCGAGCTCATTCCCTCTACCCCATGATACGTTAGGTAAGCTCGCAGAAGCAGTAGTATCAAGAGCTTATATCGAGATGAGTCGCGTGCATCTTGCCATCTCCGCTCTCAATCATCATTTGAATCTGAAGCATCGCAGCCACATCATGCCCGCCTGGGCTATGTCCATATATTTGCTCCCCGAACATTCTCAGCTGCATTGGCATATTGGAGTTGCCATAATGCTCGATCACGTCTCTCTTTTCGATCGCACATCCTAAGTTGCTCCAGCCGCCCTTCGTGCCCACTGCCACACATTCTGCCACGTTCCCCTGCGACCACCATGCTGGGAGCAGACGCGAACGAGTGTTGACAAGCCTAAGGAAACGCTCAAACCCTCGCCGACCGTCTTGTACTCCACTGTAGATACTGTCCATGTCGACATCGCCATTAAATTTATATTCGTCCTCCATACGTAAGCGATAAGTATCGATAAGGAGCTTGTAAACGTCATCTTTCGGACGATCGTGCATCCAAGTTCTGGCATCAAGCCGATGAAAAGGCTTGTCAATTGCAACAGATAAGCCTTTCGATGGGATATTACTCTCAGGGGATGGTGCATTGCGTGCACAAGTTTTCTTGTGTGTCTTCCAGTCCCTCTTTTGACAATCACGAGAGCAGTAGAATTTTGTCTGACATTTTGCGCAGCGTTTCAAGTTGACATCAGCAATGGCGCAAGTACCACATTTCTTGGAGTCGGTATTTGCATCAGTCATGTTGCAATTGTGTGAAAACAGGCAAGCAAAGTAATATTAATCTTCGGTATCGGATGGCCCAAAGTTTATCATTTCTGGTGGTTCGGTCCCGCCTAAATATGAGGACAAAGGTGCCCCGCGCCAAGGATGACATGCTTGCTGACGTAACGTGACTCACCACCCAACGAACTCATCCACCCAACGAACTCCAAAAAGCGCTCTATAGAGCCGTTAATTTTCAACTGTAGCACAACAATGCAAGAAGATATTAATATTATTTATTTAAGATTAAAACTATATGTAGAATACATCATATAAATATATATGATTAATTCAGAGAACGATTGCTTGGCCTAATAATCCGCCCGGAACGTGAAACTCGTGGTTTTGAAACGGTTGAATCGGATCGCGACGTAGAAGGTTTCAGAGAAGGAATATCATTTGATTCCACTGGGGGGGCCTGCGTGCGGCACTTATTACCGCTTTTAGAAGGTTGTATAGAGCTTCTACGGTGTTTTGAGCCCACTGTTGATCTTCTTGTAGGCCTCTTTGAGGCCTCCGCGAGTGCCTTCTTTGCCAACTGTGCTTCATGACGTTTAGCAGCACGTTCTCCCTTCTCTTTTTGCAGTTGAAGCTTCTGTTCATCTCGCCGTTGCTTCTCTATACAACGTTTAGCTGCAGCTGCAGCTTTGGCCTCCTCACGGCGTTGAGCAGCTTCTAAACGTTCCTTCTCACGTTGTTCCTTCCGCTCCATGAGCTCTGTCTGCTTTTGCTCACGAAGAATCGCTCGTTGAAGCTTCATATCCTCCTTGCGTGCCTGATCATCGATTTTCGCAGTTTCATTAGCATCTGCTTGCTCCCTCGCGGCCTGCACCTTTGTGGGAGAAAAGAATTGAGCAAGTGAGGGATTTGATGGATTAAGCAACCCCATACGCTTACCCTGTTTGCGTCGCCTTCTCTCATTATTTAGAGCAGTCTGAAGATTCTTATTCTCTATTAAGAGAACCTCTCTGTCCAGAGCAATATTCTCCCCAGCGCGGAGAATTTTTTTAATATCAACTGAAAGTCGGCGGTGACGTTGACTTGCCTGCTTTATCAGGCCTCGCAAAGCTCGTATAGATGTAGGTGTACGCTGCTGAAGCAGTTCCGGGGGTGTAAGCGGACGTGGTTGAATCTTTTTGAGAACGCGGGCAGGATCTATAGGATGTATGCCAGTGGCCATGAAGGCAGATTTGATATTTTCCGCAGTTGTAGAGATTTCCCATGCAGCACGAAATAATCGCCAAAAATCTCGCTTTGTAGTCCGAATAAAGCCATAGCCAGAACGTGTATAAGAATCTAGTTGATCTGAATATGCCTTTGCAAGTGGGCCAAATATTCCAACATCTAGCGGCTGTAAACAGTGTGTAGAGTGGGGAGGAAGAATAGCAAGCAAAATTCGATTCTGATCCGCATAATCAATGAATGCCATATTTATATGAGATGAATGGCCATTTAATATAAGCAGGCGGTAATGATTTCTTGCTTTTTGCTTTGTATGAGGATCAAACACCTGTTTCAGCCAGGTTAACCCATATTCATCATTACTCCATCCATTTTCTGAAGCAGCGAAGTATGCCTGATCCTTTTTAGGATCAAAATCTTCAAGCCACGTATCTTGCATATCTCTTGATTCCCCGCGGTAAATGAGTGCAGGTGGAATTGTAGTTCCATCTGCACAAATACCGGCAAGCAGAGAAATGAATTCTCTACTGCCATCCTGCACTGCTCCAATTGTATGCTTTCGTTTGAGAGCTTCTATAGAAACGATTCGCTTGAGGGTACGAAGGAGGCCAAGAAGAAAGCCTTTTCATCGAAATTGTAGGTGTTCTGGGGTAGGATATTATACTGCTTGATCTTCTCCTGCAACTATTCAATAGAAGTCAGCAAAAAGCTCATGGAATTGCACGCGAAAAGAAGCAAAAAAACTGCAATTACAAGAGTAAAGAAGTGTTCAAAATAGTAGCTATTATCTGCCTGCTTTCTCTTTTGATCCAGAGCACGAAGATAGATGCTCTTGATCTTTGCTTTATGCCGCTCACAAAAGGGAGACACCCAGTTGATTCCTACTTGCATTTTGGTGATCTCAAATACAAAATTGCGCAGTATTTGAGGTGTCACAGGGAAGCCGCGATCGGATAACTGATTAATATGAAATAGGAGGCGTTGTTCTTCAGTATTCGTGAGATTCTGACAGTAGATTGATGTTGCCTCTGTTCTGGAGACCTGTTGACCTTTGAACCGCCGCATCAAGGTAACGCGATTGATTCCGAATTCCTTTGCAACCTCAGCATATTTAGGAATCAATTGTCGATTCAATTGAGCGATCGCTTGCTCTATAATTGCTTCGTTGGGCGGCATGGTGGGTGGTTGAAGTTGAAGAGTTGCAGGGATTCATGGAAAAAATAGGAGTTCGTTGGGTGGATGAGTTCGTTGGGTGGTGAGTCACGTTACATCGGTCGTTCTATGCCAAGGTGTGAATAAGTTGAAGTGCCTATCACACCAGTTGTTCAAATACTATCGTTCTTTTCTGCGTCCAGATGTCAGTTACGACCCGTTATCAATAGAATGATGGGAGTTTCTGTTGCACCTGTGGCAGAACTTGAACCACTGCCGCCTCTACTGTCCACTGGGTCGGTCTCTGATTCCTCGATCTTACGAGTTCGAGTTGTCCGGGTACTCATGATGGAAGTGTAGCGTCAGATAGTTTGCAAAAGTGGGATGACCTCTGAGGAGAAAAGGGAAGATGGAGCGATAGAGGCAAAGTGGGAGGAGGGCTGGCTTTATATGCCTTCGGACCTACGCTGCCTCTTCCCCCCCCCCAAGACAAATTGGGAGCAACCGCAAATAGGCCGCACCATGTATGGGATTTGTTGGCTAATGAAATAGGGACTGGTTTAGGGATCGTCTTCCACGCTTCCTGTTGATGTGCATCTAGAAATGGGGTTTACAAGATAATTAACTTCCATTTATCGAACTGTTCTGTACGGAAAACGCAAAAGTATAGACAATCAAACGCGATTCGTACGATTCAAGCGATGTTTACAAAATTTGACCAGCTTCTATCACTGATTGAGCTACGGTATAAAATCAGCCAAGGCGGATCTTGCGCCTGATAGAAGGCGAACTCATCAAGATTCAGCATTAAAGCGGCGTTATCATCAGATACAATTTACCGACAGAGAAACGTGAAGCAGAAAGATAGAATATCCGTCCCAGTCCACCTCGCAAGAACGTCAACTCGGAGTTAACATCTCACCAGACAAAACACAAGAGGGCCTCCCAGATTGACCATTAACATCAAACTTTCCATTATACAAGCATAAAACCGAGACGCAAGAAGACTTCCGCGGTGGATCAAGCGTTCTGAGCCTGGGAACTCTCCGCAAGACCCTCGAAAGAGTCAGTGGGGTTGGCAATTGCGCGTGCCCTGACGTAATTCTCCGGTTTTCCTCTTTCTTTGCGGGCTTTAGCAACCCAGCTGTCCGCATCAGCCAATGCGCTGGTAGGTGACGGTTTGCGTTCACCCCAGGCATACTGTGCTGCATCAACAACCGGCGTGCCTGACTGCTCCATGTTTTCTTTGCTAGCTTTAGGTGTTCTCATCTCGGAACATTCTTTCATCGCAGGATCGAAACCAACGTTCTCGTTATCCATAAATATGGGATCACATTCCATCCAAGTGGGTGGTATGTCTGGCATATATTTATCCATAAGCACGGGCGATTCGGATTCGGGGTTGCGTGAGAAAGATATCTCCTGCTCTTGCGGCTTCAACTTAGAAGCATTATTCAACACAGTCTCTGAACACATGTCAGCATATGCTCTCAGTTCCAGTTGAGATATCAATTACCCAGTTCCTGAACAACCTTTCTACCATCTTGCTTAGGGCTGGCAAACCCACCTGCAGTGTCTTCCGAGGGATTGGGTTTGGAGGTGGTGGAATCCACCCTGGTTTCGCGAAGAGCTTCTACGAGTTCTTTCAGTTCGGAATGCTGATACCCATCTCCTGGTGTCACGCTCCGCCGGGGACTTTCATCGATGGGGGTGCATGGAGGTGTTGGCGCTCGCGAAGGGGTGGTTGGCGCTTTGGCATTGGACTTTGTTGGTCCGGGCATTGTGCTAATCGATAGAGTGAAATGTGTAAAGCTTGCAAGCACTAGAGAGCTTGGAAACTGGTCTGGGGAACTGGTTTGATGAGGTCTGCGAGTGTCTTGAATGTCTGTTCATTGCCTCAGGATTCGGGGGGAATCGTGCCTCCTTATAAGCAATTCTGCCAACACTCCCGGCACCTATTCTTTCGTCGTCTTCCTTGTAAATACTAGGATGCATGAGATTGTGCCGCAGGATACATGGTCTCGTCCCCGTCGAAGTGATTTTGTCGATCTGAGAACTAACCGTGTCGAACCGTCTGCGCATATCTAGACGTAAAAATGTTGCCCATCCCGACCTAGAGCCATGCGAGGCACATGTCGCCATACGCCACAAAGGTTGCCTCGATACAAGGGATGCTATCAGCCCATGATGGATGGACGATTATCGCTTCCGTTTGGCGGTCCGATTGGCAGACAGCTCAGGAAAAGAAAATTGGATGCTAAGTTTGTTGTCCCTGAACCCCAGTGCAGCCGGAACAATCGATCAGGAAGAGTTGTTGCATTGCTTCATGCCAGCTGTATCGAATTAGAACTATAGGTTGAGAAACACGTATGAGCGCTTTGCAACAATTGTGCCGTGGGATATAATGGCCAACACATCTTAAAATAGCCTTGCAGTTCGTTCCATGCTGTTTCGTCCTGATCTGTTATGTTCCATTCCGTTCTGTTCCGTTCCGTTTTGTCCGTATCCGTCCCGTTCCCCCTTGCAGAGATGTTCTTCTCATTTCATGCTGACGCTGATTGACCTACATCTTAAATGACACAGAAAGGCTAGTTGGAGCATCGAAAAAAAATATAAATTTATCTTGAGGCAGTTAAAAGTTACCGTTGTGTCGGGCAAGGAAGGCTTTGGATTTTTCCAGAATAATGTGAGTTGCTGCCCAAACCAGACTAATAACCCTCTCAGCCACCCGTGTCACATGAGGAGGGGTTGCCCCTCCTCCCGTGAGTATTGGGAGGAGATTGAGCGCTCAAAATTTTCATTTTTTTGGGATAGGATACAGTGGCTCGCAGACTGATTGACAAGGTTGGTTTGACTTTTCTCCCAAGACTTCTATAAAGTCCACAGCTTTGCAACCCGAAGAATTAATGAAAATCTATCCATTTAGCACTTGTTCTCCCTGCACATCCAAGATAGCCACAATGGCTGCGACTCAGTTCTACTTGAACATATCTCTAGATACGGAAGAAGATGATGAGATTTTGGAGAAAGCTAAAGAGGTCTGCTATCCTGTCTGATTACTTTCCAAGGTTTTTTTGACACTGATATAAGTGCAATCCAGCTAGACAACGCACTCCAAGAATCTCAGGTGGAAATCGACAGTCAATGGACACCCTATATGGTGAAAATGATACAAGGCCACCCGACTGATCGTCTCATCGTTTTTCGTCCTCAAACATCAAATAAAGTTCTCGGGTGCATTAGGGTGTACAAAGCTGGCACTACCACAAAAATATGGGATGTATATGACACGAATGGAACATTTATAGGCAAAGTCCCGAAAAACTGCGCCTTCGAAGCGATGCTGGTGGAGGTGAAACTTATCACGCAGAAGGATAACCGGAGTTAAATATCACGGGTAAATTGTGCTTATCGCCTTCCAACACTGCTTCGGTTCGTGGAATTGATAGAACAAGTGATGCGACATGATCCTGCGTCGGAATTGTGAGGATGGCTGAGTGCCGCTGAGAATTTATCGAATTCTTATGGAGCGTATAGAAGATATCCAAGAGGTTTGAGGGCACAAGAAATGCCATCTCAAGAGCCTTGTTTGTTTCCATATGGGGTTCAATTCTACAGTACATACTTGTCGGGCTTCGAAGACGAGTTGCATGTTGATGCTCAGTATTGGATTGTTCGTTAAAGGGATTAGGGTCTAAAGTTTGGTCCGCTACAGTAATGACATTTTGATCTTAAGAAGTTAGTTTCGTGCTTAATATTTTCTTGTGTTGGGATCTTACAAGAAGGGAGTGCTGCCTCGGCGATAGTTTGTCCTAGCGAAGTGTTTCCTGTATCAGGAGGCTGTGGGCTGGATCCCCGTTGTAGTAATATTTGTTGGCCTGGTTCATCCCAAAGCTTGGAGGCCTGGTCCACCAACGGCTCCGGGAACTGCACTCTTTGTGACCATTCCCTCAGCTCCCGATAGAATCTTGGAAATACAATTTTTGGCAGACCCGAAATGGAATATACAAGTATGCAAAGCAAGAGTGTCTCGCGTCCAGCAGTTTCGTTGACTTTTAGCGCATAACTTCGTGCTTTTTTTCGCCTATGTGCTCGAGTTCTTGAGTTTCCGTCAGCCGGGCCGCTATTAAGAAGAGCTTTCCAAGCCTCAAATTGTCGTTTCTGGCGAAAGCTTAAGGGGTCGGGATCTCCCCCTTCGAAAAGCGGAAGAAGTTTCTCAAGTTTTTGGCGGAAGTTTGCTGCATCTCTAGCAGATTCCATGGCAAAGGATACCAAGTGCATTGAGAGCAAGAGGAATGGGAAGGAACAAGGAGGAACGAAACGAAACAGAACGTATCAAATAGTGAGCGTTTATAGAGGTAATCTTAGACTGAGGCGGTGTTCCACGGTTAAGGGCAAGGCAGCCGCTGACAGGTTGGCAGCGGTCATGGCACCATGAAAGCGAGCATACCTCCACTGAGCCTCTAGCCAGTTGCATCCTGTCAGGACTTGCGCATCTTGATATTGGCAAATCACCTAACATCTGCTTGGCGTGGCTCGACTCAGGGATTTGTTCGCCTGCCATGGATCTATGTGGCTCGGGAGTAGATTTGACCTGACCCGGGCCGAAGCATAATCTGACCACAAATTAACAGGCCTGCAGAAGCCACACCTGTTATCACCACCTGGCAGAAAAAAGTGGTTGAGGGTGGTTTGGGCCCAGGAACACTGCCATCATCCTGCTTTTCCCATTTTGGATTTTTTGGAAGCTGAGTTAATTTACCAACCCTCATTTTCAATCGGTCGTCGGGTTTTGTCGCCTCATTCTACACATGCCCCAATTCCATGATGCACAAACATGCTTTGTCGCCTGCCTTTTTGCAACTGCCTAGCCATATAGATTTTTCGCATGCACAGCTCATTTGAAAGAACACTGAAACACCCGATTCGCCCACAATAACCACGCCGCTGATTTTCTTTGCTGCTTGGCTATTTAACTACTACTCTAGGTGGTGGCTCCTATCCTCATGCATTGTTTTTAAGAGAAACCTATGCGAACTATTGCGCACATCATCCGTAACATGTGCAACTCTCAAACGGCCTAGCCTGCCTCGCTCCATTTGGTAGTTCTCTCGCTAATACAGAAACCCTGTTTAGACATCTTTTGCCCGACTTCAGTTTCAATTTCGGAGCCAAGACATATTGCGAGGTCACGAGCCCATTTCTCAAACGATAAGAGATAGAGCATCCACAGACACAACCCGACCGCGGAAAATATGAATTCTTATGGAGATGATGCTTCTAAGCCATTTAATCACCGCTCCTTCTTGCGGCTTCGGACTTGGTGACTGCTCAACTCATGAGGAGCATTCACTACCACTGTTCTTAGCTCTCACAAGAAACGAAATCCATTTAGAAACTTTTGAAATAGCAGCCCTGTCAGTGACATGTCAATCAAACACGTTATCGTCAATATATTAGTTTTGGAAATAATACTACGAGGTACCAAGTCGTGGATTAAGGTTGATGGTTTATGAATACGTCATGTGATTGACTTGATGCTGTGCCTGGTGAACTAACTAAACCTAATCGACGATAAGCTGTAACCTAGCGTAAGCTTTGTGTAGTGTGTGTGTTGAGTGCGTGTTTATTATTCTTCAGAAGAGTAGGACATTTAGGAAAATATAATACCGCCCCATTAAGCTGTGGGTCAAGATAATGAAGCGTCAAGTTTGAAACCAATGATAGAGAAATATTTTCTGTTGCCAGTGCCACGGCTAGCCCCGTTATTGTCAGAATCAAAAGGCGCTCGCCTTCGAGAAATCTTGATTTTGGTAGCGGGGGTGACAAAGCTTATCCCAAGCTACGCACGTGCCCCCCTGCGAACTGGCCTATGACGTTTCAAAAAGGAGAAAGGAACGTGAGTTTGAGCCGCCCCTGGACGATTTAGTTATCTCGTCCAGATTCATCATCTCCCATCCCTATCCTTTGATCACTATCATATCCCTTCAGTATTTAGCGGGTCTTAAATTTTTGGTGTCTTTAACACTCTCCTTTTATTCACTAATTAGAGTTTACCAGTATTTATCTTGCGCTGCATAAGCTTGTGTTCTTCTACCCCGCCCAGCGCGAAGAGCTGGTCGAGGTTGAGCTTCAGGCAGAATCATTCTATTCTTTAAATCATCGGTCCACCACATATCGCCAGAGTCTCTGCTTTTATCCCCAGCTCCTCATCTCGGGCCACACGATGGCAGCGCAGTATATAAATTACATTAAGACGAAGGCTCACATTTCCAAGTCGACCAGAGACCACACACCAGAACCCGTCCTGACTTCCGATGACGAGGCCTTTTTGCAACGAGTGACCTCCCACCCCGAGGAGGTGGGACGAGATCCTCAGATGGCGCCCATGGATGGCGCAGAGCACACTGAAGACAGTACTAGGATTAGCTCCCCAGAAGCTGAGCAGAAGGGTGTGCAAAGGAGCCTAAGCAGAACGTTGAAGGAGAAAGGCAAGGAGAAGGGAGAGAAAACCGGAAGTCCGAAGGGGAAGAAGATGAGTCCGTGGGGCTGGGTAGCGCAGAATATGGATAAGAGGAAGAAAGTGAGGGCATCTGATACATGTTTTTTTTTCTTTGCGCTGCCAAATAACTAGAGAGCTGGGGCTAATCGTTGTTACACCATCGTTTTTTCTTTCTTTCGAATATTAGGAAAATACCGCGGCAGGACTATCTAGCGTTGCAGAGAACCTCAAGCCTTCTCATACAAAGATAGGAGGGTTGAATCTGGATGAAGCAAAGGGGGAGGAGGACGACCTGACTCAAATACTCGAGCGCCTAAATCTCTCAGCGGTGAATAACCGTGTATTTTCAATTAGCGACGATACGCAGAGTATCCTAAGGAAGTTCAATCTCGTTCTCAAAGACCTCATCAACGGCGTACCAACGGCATACCACGATCTGGAATCGCTACTAACGAACGAGGACGGTCAGTTACAAAAGTCCTTCAACCATCTGCCAGGCTTCCTCCAGAAACTCATCGAGCAGCTGCCGGATAAAGTAACCGAGAAATTTGCACCCGAATTCCTGACGATGGCCGCTGAGAAAGCCGGCAAGAGTGGAATCAGCCTGGAGGAAGCTACGAAGACAGCGGAAAAGGCAAAGAAGATGGGGTTGAGAATTCCCAGCTTAAAAGAGCTAGTGGGGAAGCCGGCAGCGATTGCCGGTATGTTGCGATCTATTGTTAGCTTCCTACAAGCACGATTCCCAGCTCTTATGGGTATGAATGTGCTGATGTCGCTGGCATTATTTAGTAAGGATGGCCTCATTTATATTTTAATCGCCTCCACCTCCTCCCCTCCCTTTCCTTACCTTCTTCCTTTCGTTTCTTCCATTTCTTATTTATATTGACTATTGATAGTTCTCCTTTTCGTCCTCTGGTACTGTCACAAACGTGGCCGTGAAGTGCGTCTCGAAAAAGAAAAGTCCAAAACGGAAGATGCCACGATCATCGATGAAAATGATAATAGTAACAATACAAATAGTGGCAGTGATGACAGCGCATCAAAAGCACAGACCACGACTGTTGCAGCCACAGGCGAAACTGGGCAAGGGCAAGACAGGGCTGGAGTGAGGGAAACGCAGGATAATGCACAGCAAGCGGCCTTCCTGCAACCAACAGCGGCAACGGCAACGGCAACGGCAACGACAACGACGAGCAGTACCATTAACAATGCATCATCGTCGCCCGCATCAACTGCCGAGAACCAGACACGTCGCCTGAAAGTGGTCGAACCATATTCGGGGACATAGAACCAACGTGTTCGCTGGGGATGTTTAACTAGCTTTGCTTAACAAGGGCTCCTATTCGCTAATATTTAATTGATGAGATAGACACGTCGAGGGTGGGGAGGCAGAAGGTGAACTTCTCTTCGTCGCTTCTTCCCCAGACCTGCGACGTTGTGGATCGGAGAGTGGGACGGATACTAGGAGGGGAGGGGAGGGGAGAAAGAATAGAGAGAAAAATACAGATGAAGTGGGATAGCTGACTGCTGGTTTACAGGGACATGTGTTCAGGAACTTTGTTTTCCATGAACAAGACGGTTCGAGTTGAACGGCGGGGTGAGGAGTCAGTAAGCAGGTGTTGTTACAGGCGGTCTGGGACTGCAAGCTTTATCCGATTTCGGACAATTCTCATTGTTCCCTTCTTGGTATAACTTTTCTGCGGTATCTTGGTTAATTCACCAGGAAAGCTTCTTGTTCCTGACATTGAGTTTCATTCTTTATTTCCTTCCTTCTACGTTCTCTTTTTTTTTTTTTTTTTTTTTTTTTTTTTTTTTTTATGTAATGACTTTTGCGAATACCAAATCTCATGCATGTATAATACATGAGCACCCATTTTTCTCGATCCTACTACTCCGTATTGTCCACCAAATATTTGCTTCCTCTGATAAACTTGAGATTGCATTCCCGTGACGCCGGAGATGTAACCTTACGGGATTTAGGCTACTGAAGATGATACAACATCTAGTTAAAAAGTGCGTGAGGATATTAAATTAAAGTAGAGAAGGAAGACAAAAGAGAATGACATAGTAGACCCCAGTTGTTCTTTCGTGCTTTACTCCATCTTTTGATGCGCTCTTAGGTCGAACGATAGGGAGGGTTTCCCACACGAATCTTTGTGTGCTTGACCCCTCCTGATGCTCTCACTCGGTGGCAAGAGCCATTGATGAATCATTGTTGGCCTGGAGGAGACGCTTGCTTGAGCTAGCGCCAACGGTGGACACGGAGACTGTCAGTCAGCCACTCCCTCGCTGGGTCGCTGTCAAGGCACAAGATCACCTTGGAGGTCAAAGGTTTGGGTTGACTTTCATTGGTTCCGACGGGTAGGAATTTTAGTCAGTTCAGAGTAGAACTTTGTTTTTTTTTTTTTTTTTTTTTTTTTTTGGCCATTTCTGATTGGTCCTCCTTCGGATCTGAGAGTCGCTGGAAGAAGTTGACCTTCCAGGGTTGGTGCTGATTTGCAAAGGGAAGAGCCCGTGTGATGTTTTGCCATCTGCGGTCATGGAGTGCATGCTCGGAGGGCGATGTATGTGTATCCTTCAGAGTTGTCTGAGGCAGAGGGCAGATGCAGTAGTTTCATGCATGCAAAGTATTAGCAGAGGGGCCTATAACTTGGCGCTCTCTTTGCATCCAAGGGTGTACTCCGTAGGCTGAGTTCAAGTTGATATTGACAACTTGGTCTAACCTGGCAGAGTGACTGTTTGCAACTTCCTGACTCATCGTATCTATGACTTGGAATATTATGCTTTTATTATACTACTAGTAGTACTCACTCTTAGGAGTCAGAGGGAAGATACCAGGAACGCTGTGCGTATTTTGTGGGCAAAGGTGCGCTGGCTGTTTCCCCGTCCTGTCCCTTCCCCTCCTGAACTCCGTTTGCAGGCCAACATCCCTGCAAGGAAGTATCTCCCCCCCAAAATTGGGTGGAAAGGGACAACTCGTTGCCAGTCGCGCAGCGCCAACCCGAAGATGCGGTGAGCCTTCCAGCCAATCAGCTGCCGAGCTAATCCACGATCGGATTTTCCCCACTAGCCGGAATATTGTAACTACGGTTCCGATCGCCGGTGGCCCAGTTCTGCATTTTTTCTTCCTCTCCTCCCGCAACAACTTCTTCCCCCAACAACATCACGAATTGCAAACCCTAAGTTTAAAGAAGAGCATCAGCAGTTTCTCTTACTACAAATATCGTCGAGGAATCACGCCAAATGGCTGTCGTTGGGCTCTAAATCCCTCACTGGGAGGCATGGCCATGGGCATCTCCCCGCCCGCCATTGCTCTCCCAGTCCAGGAAGCTCAACGAGTACATTTCAATCGACTTGACGATATTTTGACCCTCTTTCGACGGTTACTCCGTACGTCGAAATTCCCCCCAGTATCATCTCAGAGCAAAAGCTTCAACGTCCGTCGAGGGTGGAGGTGTTTCGTTGACTACCATTTTTTTCTCTCTTTCTCCTTCTATCTCAACTCACTCCCGTGGCCTTCACCGCAACCACTTCTACCCACGAGATAGGAAAATCCGCCCGTTGTTATTACTCCGTGTTCCTCTCCTACAAATACATGCTATTTACAGACTAGATTTGTCGGGGTGAAAGTTACTTGCCAATTTTTACCATCCACTTGTTAATCCACCAAGTTCTCACCTAATTTTCCATTAATAAACCGCTTCTCTTCTGATTACTCGAAGTAATCTACCTTTTCCCTGGGACGCGGCCAATTTTCAGACTCAATTGGGTTTCTATCCAGTGGTATGTCTCCTTCGAAGGCTGCAAAATCGAGGCGTTCGCCTGGAAGGAAATCGCGCATTGTGGGAAACCGCAGCGCTCCCTCCCTCAGCGAGAGTGATTCAAGTGCGTCCATCTCGACAGTTCTTGGTCCCAGAATCGTGAAGAAGCCGTCTACTCCCCGCCTCGATAAACGCAAATTCGTCAATTCAGGCCACGGAAACCACAAAAAGCGAAAGCCGTCTTCTGCTCTAAGTGAATGTCCTTTTTCCGACAGCGATGTCGACAATAATAATGATGATGATGACGACGATAACGATGATAATGAAGATGTCATTGATGAGGATAGTGAACAATCCGATGCTTTTGCCCCGTCTTATGGCCGGAAGCCAGGGAGAAACCGTAAGACGGGGCGTCGGAGTGGCTTGTCACTCCTTAAAGACCGAAAACGTGTTAAACTTCGACATTCTGGTTATGGGAGCTGCGCTGAAAACAGCTCCGCCAGTTCCGCCAGCGCTCTCAGCTCGGTCAAGTCAATAGACTTGGATTCGGATGACGGATATGAAGCTGTAAATGATGTTAGCGATGCAGATGATGAAGAACAGGAGATTGAGCTGATGGAAGAAGAGTTGATTTTGGATTCGGAGTACGAGCGTGACCTGGAGAAGACCGTTACCTCTGCAATTGCATCTGGAGTTCCAGATGAATGGTTAGGATTCGATGACATTGAAAACCGTCCTCTTTACTCTACTAGTTCCTTCTTTGAGGACGACCAGCTATTCTTGCAATCGAGCAATATTGACGCTGTCGGAGATCATGCCTTCGCAAGCACCACTGTGGATGAACCTGTACGACATGTTCACTTCGCCGAATCGGATGATACAACAGACTCTAATAAAACTACCGATGATGAGCTCATGTCTGATTTCCTGCAGCAAGATGCCCTTGACCCAGACCTACGAAGAATGATCGAGAATGATTCTGAACCAGTCCGTCACCCAATCTCCAGCGGCCTGCAGGTTTCACAGGATTTCTATGATCTCCCAGGCAATATCTATCACGTGGAGACAGAATCCTCCGTTGCAAGCTCCAGTGGTTATGAATGTAAGCATTTTCTACGACAAACTGCTCTTTAGCTTGCTAACCCTGATTTCCAGCGGATTGTGGTGAGACAACAGACGAGGATTTACCTCCCCCAGCAACTATCACTCATCCTCGATCTATCTTACGTCGCGACTCGAGCGCATCATTGCCACCTTTCGTAGAAGCATCTACCCAGCGCTCACAACCATTACGACGGCGTGGACCTTTAAGGGGCACTTTCGTTGCTGATCCTCATAAGCCAGTTGCCGTCGTTGCCCCTAATGGCGCCCAATTAATCCTCATCCCCCCCTATTCAACTTCTAGACACGACTGGCTTGAGTCAGCTACCCAAAGCTTGTGCAACACTGCCAGCAACAGTCCCCGACCTGCCGCCGCCACCCTTGCTGATGACAGTGACACCGACGCCGTGTTATCGCCAATGCATCCCAGCAACCTAAGCCCAAAGCTCTCCTCTAATGCCAACCTCATGATAACTGCCCTGGGGAGCGATTCTGTCGGCCAGATAACTGGTCCTCCTGAGGCATTCTATCCTTCCCATGGTCTTCTTAGCTTCGACGGGGAAGACGAGGATGATGATAGTGAAGGAGTTCTGAACGTAAATGATTTTATCGACTTCGGAAATGGCTCCTCCGATGAAGAAGACCTGGACAAAGATTTCGACATCGATGAGGACATCGCCTCCGCAGTCGTAGCGGGCTCGTCGTCATTGACCATGAACAACATCTCAATGAAAACAGAGTTCACTCCTCCAGTTAATAACAATAGCGCGGAGCGCCTCTTGAACCACCTTGACAGGGGCATCGTGACTGCATTCCGCCGCAACCACTCACGCTACCAAGCTCTCATCCGACTACCTCAACACCGTGAGTTTGTACCGGCAAACTCACCTTCCCGTCCCGCCAGCGTCTTCAGACGCAGTAAATATATCGACAACACAACCCCCACCAGAAAACGGACAGAACTAACATATTCTGGCGGCGAAGCGGTTCGTCGAAAAATCGTCGAGTCACACCGCAACAAGTCAATCGCCTTGTAAAGGACTAGTTTCCCACAGATCGCGTGTCTGACGAAACTCTTAGTTTATAGAGGATTTAATAAGCATAATATTGGGGGGGAAGATGTTATCTTTCTTCGTTGATGCCTTCTTTCTTACCTCCCGCCCGTCTAACACTCTCGCCTTATACCTTTTGTGGATATCTGTGTGGATATATGTCTTTCACCGCTTCAATTTCTACATGACCTAATACGAATGAAATGACGTATTTTTCCCTCCTCGTTCAAAAGGCAACATACTTCGGTATGACGAATTTATTTGCAAAAGCTTTATTGGGTTTTTTCTTGTTTTTTTCGTTATTTTTTCCCTTTCCAAACGATTTTCTGTTCGTAATCTGAAGCTATTTTCTCACCTGTTCATTCTGTGCCAAACTGTGTCGCTAATGAACAGAAGCTGGCAAAGTTAGAAATTAATAGCACAGAAAATCTTTCATTTTATTTGTTCTAGTCTAGGTTCTTCTGAATGTAAATATTTTTTTTCTTCCATCTCTGAAAAATTTGCTTTGATAATTCAGCTCTTCTCCTTGCGTTCCTTTTCTCCTATCTTTTACCGGCGATCTTTTTGCCTTCTCCTCCTCCTCCCCCTTCTCTTCTTCTCTTTCGAATGACTAGTAGCTTTCGAATCTATAATGTTAATAAGAGAAGGATACAGGCATGATTCCAGATCATGCTTGGTGGTGGAATGCAGGAAGAGCGCGCGCGCTTTATTTGTCAGAATGTCTGGTTGTATGAAGGAATGCTAATGAGTTTGATGGATGAATCTTATAATTCATTTTTTTTTTTTTTTTTTGTTCATATTTTTTGATTCAGGTCTCTCTCAATTGTCTTGTCCGCAGGCTCCGAATTCTCCGAAACATTCCTTGTTATACCCCATAACAGAATATATGTGCTATGGATCTTGAGCTCTTCAAAACACTGACTGATTCATTCTAACATTTGAGACAGTATCATGATAATGAATCAGCTAAATCCACATCCACATTTTCTGAGTGTGAAATAACCGTTCATGTCTGCAAATCGACTAACTGTCTATCTACGTATAGATGACTGATAGAATAGTCTCTGCAACTGTATTATCATGTCTCAGCGCTCTATGTGTAACGGTAGGCCGCTTATAAGCATAGGTGTTGGGCGCAGGCTGGCAGGAAGCCAGTCGTCTTAGGGTCGTTAGCACAATATCTCCCGGTTGGTGCTTGATCATTACGCTGTCACTCTATCAGTCTCGTCTGTAGATGTTTCTTAACAACAAGAATTGTTCTTGCATCACCTGTCATTGCTGCCGCTGCTAGGGCTTGGGCGGGACATGTTGAGGATTTCAATATCCCTGAATCACTGAGATCATCTACACTTTTCCATCCCGCCAACCCCTTCCCTGAGAGATCAAGAGGCCAAATGAGCCAACGGGGGGGGGGGGGGGGGCCACTCTTCGACATCGTACCATGGCAACAACCAGAGGACGGTCTGACGTCCGATGCACAGATGGAGATCCAAGGTCAGCTGTTTCATCATGGACTGGATATGGACTGGATATGAGCCTGCATCTCTACTCGACCACCCATTAATATCGCGAGCGGGTTTAACAAGGAACGACTTCATCGAGCGCGAATGACGCTGAGAAGGATGTACAGTACAAGTTATCTTGATGACAGAGAACCCACCTTGCAGACAGGGCCATGTGTATTCCAGGCCGTGACTTGATCCTGATCTACGGGCCGTTTAAAGACACACTTGATTCGAAAAAATGGGCTCTTTAGACTGCTCAGTGGCCGAGGCATCTCCTCACCTCCAAGATGTTTACCAATTACGGCCTGATCAGGCCCTGATTCTTGATGGAAATATTACAATACGATACCCTTTATCTGGGGGAGGGCTTTGCAAGTTACTTGGAATTAAGAAGAAGAAGATTTAGTCACAGCTAGAACTGCAGAGCAATCGCATACTACTTATCAGATCATAGGAAACACCGCAGTAGTGGTAGCAATCACAAGCGTTACAACCGTCCACCAGCATATCAAGGGTAGACATCGGAGATGATCTCTACCGCATTCACGAGTTGGGATTTGGCATATCGCAGAAGTAGAGCAGGTTTTATCGTTGGGAAAAAAAAAAAAAAAAAAAAAAAAAAAAAAAAAAAATGGCAGGTGGATGGTTTAACAGTACGTTGTTGAAGAAGTATAAGCGAAGGACCACTGATTGGCGGACTGGAAATAGTAGAAGCCGGGTGAGGCAGATTGAAGTGCATGAGTGCAGGGTCCTCAATGGGCAGATCATTCAATGGCTGGATGTTGAAAAGCACAAGCGAAGGATCGTCGATAGGCAGGGTAAATGGATCTAATTTGTCGGGAAGCCGAAGGGAACCCTGCGAGGCCGTGCTGAGTTGTCATTCTTTGAATGTATGAGGAGAATCCTGTGGACAGGAGCAAAGGCTGCAATTGCAGTATATGGTTCAAAGGGCTAGTTCCCGACAGCAAGATCTGGGTTGCTAGATTGACCAGAACTGAGCTTTGTGCTTGGGTTTTCGAATTTCCGACTTGCCTGTCTCCTCGTCATGTTGCCGTTCAAGGATGCCGCCTTGTGAAACGGAGCATGAGAACGTGCGAAGCTTAATTGTCACGGCTCCTCCCATGAAGTCTTGCTTTGTGAGAATTAAGGGCCTCTGCATAATGAGATGCAAGATTGCAGCGATTGCAGAACTTTTGTTCATCATTCAGATCCTTAATATCAGCATGGCCGGCTTCCAAGTCTTTGGGGTTGCCGAATATGCTGAATTAGAGTCTTCTGGGCGGAGAAACATTCCCAGCAACCCGGGCAATTAAATCGACTCTGGAGAGTTTTCGTCTAGGATGTCAAATAAAGGTTCAAGTCCTCCAGGTAGCGAAGCACGCCAGAGAGCTTGTGTTGATGGCGCCTAGGAAAATATACTATTGGGAGAACGTAGAGGAAATATATCCGTGTAAGGGTTGATGTTGAATTCGGTCCTTCACAGCTGCTCAGTGATATTCTACTCGGTGAGTCTTGAGGGCGTCCTCGTCTAGAAATGCAAGATTGCATCGATTGGGAAAATTTCTTTCAGATCTAAACTTCGAATATGCCGAAATAACTCTTAATTGGTCAAAAAGGGTTCACTGGGTTGACTGGGATCTAGGGATCAGCAGGCGGTCTACCGTCATGGTATCCCAGCTCTCAATGCTGCAAGTTGGAGTGATTCGTTATGGGTAGGAAGTGGGAGAGCGGAAGGCTAAAAATTTCCTTCTTTTCATCAGCTTGAGTTCGATAGCTTGCTCGGAGGTATGTATATTGCCTCTTCTCGTATCGTACAACCTTTTCTCCTTTTAAGTTTCTCCTTGTTCTAAGATTGAAATGCAACCAAGATCGAGACAACTTGAACTCAACTACGGAGTACAGTGTACAGTCGTTCGGAATCCCAATCCACGATCTAGACTGCATCAACACGATCTGTTCTGCTATGGCTTAGCTTGTCGCACCAGGGCATCTTCCTTCGCGAACAAGTCGTCGATGATGTTGCGCTTTGGCGGCTTGTGGCTTATTTACTACCTGGGACCACATGGACGATTTGAAAGCCCATAAAAAGCATTTGAGATGACATATTTGAGGAACTTGGTTTAATGAAGAGTGCAAGTTCGAGGAACATCTTTGAGCTCCTTCTGTCATATTCTCTATTTCACCTCTATTTCATCTGTAGGTTCAAGTTTTATTATTTGGCTTGCAATCTTTATTTAGGAGTTAGGTACAAGTGTTTATATTGGCTGCAAGGGGACGCGAATGACTGTGCAAGAATGGTGACAATATATCGCATGCATTGCTGCCATTGGTTCCAAGGTTATGCTTGCACGTTCAGATGCTTTTCAAAATGCCGAATTTGCAACTCGTTCCTGGAGACAAATAGTTAATAGTTAGTCACTACCTCGTAATAACTGTGGGCCTTGATAAAGTATATTCCCAGAAGCTATCACTTTACGGTGCGCACATCCCTACAACTACTACTCTACCTCGGCGACTCCGGCAAACGCAACTTGCATGACTCTCAGGTACTCCACTAGGGAAATAAAACCAGAAAACCGGATTTGGACACCGTGGCTGTCTCAAATCAAGAGGCCTTTTGATATAAGATGCGGAGTTCCTGGTGGCTTAGAGAGACT
>NW_001813977.1:1573211-1578819 GCF_000149585.1 Histoplasma mississippiense
GCACTTATATCACTCCCTGCAAGAGCAGTAGAGCTGGTCGGTCATGTATGGATTTTTAAAGAAGAATGCGTTAGGATAGGGTTTTATGCCATCCAACTGCTGGTAACCTGTATGGAGGAGTTTGTCAGACCCTGTTTAAAGGCCAAGGATTTTCTCGCCAAATTAAGGTTTGGTTAAGTTAAAACTCCAGCGTAGCTGCTGAACAATTCTAAAATTATCCTGGGCACGATTTTGAAGTTCTTGACAAGTGATACAAATGCCTCTTGATGACTGGGTATTGTATGATGAAATGCTTTCTATTAGTCATTACTCGTAGTACTAGTATATATCAGACTCAAAAGAGGGTTTTATCACTCATTAATAGCATCAGTTATTTCATCTATTTTATACTAATGCTATAGATAAAGGAAATACTTTTCTTAAGCTAAGTTATTATTTAATAAATCGCTCTAACTAGTTAGTTAGTTAGGCTTTTTATCAACTGGGTGTTTTCCAGAAGTCCACCACATAACTACTGAACCCGTGCCATGGCTCAAGCGCAACTATTTCCATGCAGGGAACCCAAGCCCTGTGGACACAAAAATCCTAAGGCGGAAAAAGCAAGCAGGCGAGAGTCAACACGCAGCTAGCCGGCGACCAGGCAAACTAGCTATTCTGTACAGTGTAATAAGTTTGAAACCCCCCCCTGGCCGCCGAGATTACACTAACCATATAATGTTAATATCTATATGCTGCTTTTTGCAAAGATCTTTATATTAATATTTTGTATACCATCCTTCTGCCTCTATAACTGCCTTCACTCGATGAGGCATTGTGGCAGAAAGATTATATAGAATGCTATCATCAATTGCATTCCATGCCTCCTTAGCTGCCTCTATTATAAAACTCTTTTTGTAGCTACTGTATCTGATGCATGCTCCAGCTCTGGATGCAGCTTATAGATCTCCTGCTTCAACAGTGCCCAAAGATTCTCTATAGGATTCAAATCTGGAGAATATGGAGGCCAAGGCATGATCTCTATATTCATCTCCTCAAGAACCTCCCTAACTATGTGAGCTGTATGAACCCTGGCTCCATCATGCATGAATATATCCCCCTCTCTCACAAATTCAGGTAAAAAGGCCCTATACATCCTTTATCACTCTTGAAGAAAGGGGTAAATAGTATGATAAAAGCAGCATTCCAACATAACTGGGTTTGGGTTAGTGATATCTTGGCATCACAGGTGTGGCAAAGGGGGGGTTTCAAACTTAATACCTGACACTGTAGCACCAGTACGGAGTAGTCCCTTGCTACTCCGCACGCACACACCACGCACACACCAAGGCCGCAGAGCAGCTTCCTTGTCTGGAAACGAGGCTCAAGTAGCGTGCTTTTTCTGCCACGCAATCGATGGCTGCTCATTGGCTGGCCAACTCAGGGCGGTGGGCTGCCAAACGCGAACTGTTGCCTCGTTCCAACTTCTTGTCTGTCTCAACGACAAGCTGGAGATGAAGTCCTAAGCGATGAGCTACCCTGGTTGGTAGTCTCTTGTGCATCTGAAAAGCGAACTTCCCAAGGGCGATGATTGGATATCGATTCGCAACGGAGTGCGGTCATAGTTCGCCGGCTGGATTTCCATCCGAGCAAAGGATCCAAGCGGGGTTTTGGAACGTGGTTCGTGGTTCCCCCCCATTCACGAAACTTTGGGGCTATTCCACAGGAACCAAAGGTTCAACTTCGCAGCACTGCCTCTGCGCTGGGGAGCGAAGTCGTTTTCTCTCCCGAGGGCAATTATCCGAAGTGAGCAGCTCTCGTCGCAATAACGGTCACGTTAGGGCGAGATCCATTCACATGGACGGGAGAGAGTCAGGGCCAGAAATTCAAAGACGCCGCAGAATCGCAAGGGGCTAGCTACAAGAAGCAAAAGATCAGGGTAACAAAGTGGTCTCGCCACATGATACATTAGTGCAAACTCCAGAATGCTAGTGTTTTGTGCATGTCCTGCCACATTGTAACCGGTAGTCATAATATATTTTTTGCACTCCTCAATGAAGATGGGTGCTGACGCCTGCTGGCGGTGGATTTGGGGAGGGGACCGAGGAGATTGAGCAAACCGATTGCATCTCAAATTATATTCTTCCTCAATTTGAAACGCTCAAAGTCATCCTGCCAGTCGCCGTCTTCCCCCCCCCGGCCCAAGGTCTAACCTCAGGGTCCCTACAGGCTTGGCGATTGATGGTCGTTCTCCGCTTTTCGAGAGAAGCGAACGAGCAGGGTCTGGCTGGTGGGCGAGCCCTCTGTCGCCACTTTGGGATGAGGAGTCGTGCAAAATCTCTGTCTGTCTTTGCCTCGGCCCACTCGCGATGTTAAGTCGTAGGAGACATTGTCATGGTGCTGAGGGATGGTAATTCAGCGGACGCAACGACGAAAGGTAGCTATGTCTTCCTCGCTCGCTGCACCCAGCATCCGAGTCCTAGGGCGCAGATCCAGACCAGACTACGAAATACATTTCTCCAGAGATGAAGCCTGAGATCGATTGCTTTGGCCTGGCCCTGCCGCGTTAGTGCTTGCCGGCTGACGCTAAGAGCAACCCATCTATACGGAGTGTTTTTTATCTTTTTCTTTCAACTGCGAGGAGAGCAAAATTATGTATCTTGCAGACTAACTTTCAGACACTCGACTAGCGATTCGCACCGACACTAATCATAATAAGAATATGGCCCAATCCAGTTGTTCTCGCTGGCCCCTATATTCCTTTCCCATTCGTTCCGTTCCTCCTAATCCTCGTCCATCTTAAACCTGGTCAATATCAGTCTATCATTCCCCAATTTGGGTGGGACACCTTGACTCTCGCTGAACCCATCAGCACCAAATCGGGAGGAGATTGCATCTTTTGTCAAGCTTGGTGGAGCTTTGCACTCGATAACTATCGAAAGCGCGTGCTAATGTCCATATAATGGTGGACGATTCCCAACAACGCGCCTAACTGGGCGTGGTTCTTGCGTTTCCGGTGATCGCGGGCTTCTCCCTAGGGTTGCGTCTGTTTGGAAGGAAGGTCTCGCGGTATTCTTTCGGATGGGGTGAGTAAAGCAAGCACCAGTGGAATAGATTTTCGTTGGTAGATGATCGGATTTTTGCTAATTTCATGGTAGATGACTATCTCATTATAATGGCAATGGTTGGTGTTTGACGAGAAGAGCCAGCGTGAAAATAGAAAAGCATGTACTAACAGTGGATGTCTAGGTCTTCAGCATCGTGCATTGCGTTGTCTGTTGGTACTGTGAGTAGATCCAATTCACGTTGGATTTTGGCCTTTTGCTGACTGGAAGCAATGTAGACATCAAGACCAATTATGTTGGAATCCCCTTCGCTGATGTGCCTCCGATGGACAAGCGTCCCCTAGCAGACCTGCAGGTGGCCAGAAAAGTGAGCTTTATCTCTAGAATCGTCCAGGAAGAAATTTGCTAAACCCTTGTGGTAGTGGGCATTTGCGAACCAGGTTATATACACCGTTTGCCTGCCGACTGTCAAAAGCTCGACCCTCATCTTCATGTCTCGGCTCGAGCCCGGGTCCAAGCACGTCGTGCGCTACCTGTGGTCTGTGTTTGCCCTCAACTTAGGCATTCTTGTCATTGCCGAACTCGTCATCATTTTCCAGTGCAAGCCTATCAAGCTCGCTTGGTCTGTGCCGGCACCCGGCATGAATTTCAGCTGTATCGACTACGGAGTTTTTTTCCTGTGGGGCACCATCACTACCATCGTGACAGATTTCCTTGTTCTTGCTGTTCCCTGCCTCATCACCTATAAGTTGCAATTGAAACGGAGACGCAAGATTGCAGTCATGGTCCTCCTCGGTCTCGGAGTGATGTAAGTACTGTCAATGAACTAGTCCCTCAATCTGGAACCATGACTAAACGGTTT
Source organism: Histoplasma mississippiense (assembly GCF_000149585.1). Classification (NCBI taxonomy): domain Eukaryota; kingdom Fungi; phylum Ascomycota; class Eurotiomycetes; order Onygenales; family Ajellomycetaceae; genus Histoplasma; species Histoplasma mississippiense. Next base: position 1,577,115 of record NW_001813977.1, read on the forward strand.
GGTGTATGCAGTGTCACGATTGTCAGTTTCTGGCGTCTTGTCCAGTTCATCCAAACCGTGTACACCGGCGTGGACCCTTCCAAGCCGATCGGGAACTTTGGTTTTTCAGCTTCGTCACTTGAAGTTAACATCGCCATCATCTGCGCGTGCGGGCCCGGGATTAAGCCCGTGCTCAAACGCTACGCACCATTCATTCTAGGTACTTCAACCAGTGACACGCGCACACACACCTACGGGAAAACCGGATATGCGACCCACGGAACGCAATTAAAGTCACACATCGAGGACGACGGCATGTTTGAGATGGGTGCCGAGGCGCGACACCAGATCGACGTGCAAGGCGGGTCCACGAACCTTACCCAGACCGACAGATTCGGTTTAGGACCTAGCATATCCGACAGCGACGAGGACCGTATAATGGACAAAACTGGAATTGTGCGCACCACGGATGTATCGATCAACTACCACAACGAGCGAATTCGAAACAGTCCCCGTCCATCGGACCGAGACGGAAAGACCTCCAGTGTGGATAGTCTCGTTTAGGCCGCGCCCCCTCTTCCCTTCTTTATTCCATTCTCCTTTGAAAAGAGACTAGGGGACTTTTGTTCATAACAAGAAGCTGAAGGATCCCTAGGTGTTTTTTTTTTTTTTTTTTTTTTAATTTCTCTCCCTTCCAGAAAATGTGGCAACAATGCTAGCGAAAACTGTCATGAATTACTTCCCGCATTGTATACGACATTTCGCTTAACTTTAACATACGTTGGTGGAATTGATGACCGCGATCCCACGTTATCCTGATATGGCTGGCCAGGAGAGCAGTATCTTCAAGTCGTTTCTGGCAGCGGGCGTTCTTGTAGAGAGCATGATATAAGGGGCCACCCAATGCGTTTTTTATATGCGGCCTCACCGTCGAGGCTCTGAATTATGTCTTCCATCATGGTGATCCGTGTATAGGGATAGCCATGCGCTGTGTATAATCATTGAGTTTGCGGGAGGGGAGAAGGGTGAATAGGAGGCCGTAAGGGCGTTGTTAATCCTGCATCCCATATACTTCTTTTACAATATTAGGACTCGAGAACCCCCCTATTTTCCCTATTTCAATTATCTGAAGTATCGCGTGCATTCGAATCAAGTATTTCCATAATGTCGACTGCACTGACTGAATATCCCGTGACTTTTCTTTGTGCTGAGCCATATTGCTTGTCAACGCGCTCGATTGTCTGAGGAGATCACTGAAGGTCTTCACATATCATGATTACTATTCTGCATTCATTGCAGTGGGATGCTTGAAGTCGGTCTCTAGCTAGCGGCCGGGTTATGACAAATTTCCAGTTAAGTGACAGAACATGATCCAATATGGCTTTAAGCCAGCAAGCAATACATCTCAGAATCGGAGGTAATGACTTTCTCCGTTTGCACTTTGTTTTGGACTTGCCTTGTTTTGGGTTTCCAGAAGCATCTATCGATATTTTCCACATTTGCGATCTATCTCAGGGCCGCTTCGGGCAGGTATGACAACCAGTTCTTGGTAGAGGCGAACCATATTTTCCAAATGATACTCTCGTGCTGATGATAATAGAATATATATATATATATATATATATATAATGAATTAATTATTATTGTTTTAATCAAATTAATTACTGTTCCTTTCACTATTGCGATTATTACTTGTCCGGACCACGATAAAAGTCCCGATTATTGA
>NW_001813977.1:1578919-1582774 GCF_000149585.1 Histoplasma mississippiense
TACTGAATATCGATAGATAAACTGAATTGATTATTCTAACTCCAATAATTACATGATAATCAGGCAGTATTTATAGAGAGAGAATGAGTGCTGGTATACACCGGAGCAGTGATCCGGTTTCCGGAATTGACATAATAGAAGATCCTTGCTAGCGCAAATCAACAGAATCCTCGAAATGAGATATCATTTCTGACATTACTATCCGTACTCTAACATCTTATATAGTTATTGTAATACTGACTACTTCTTTCTATAGAGCAGATGTCATAGTAGTAATTTGATAAAGTGAGTAGATTGGTAATGTGAAGTTGATGAAATTGTAATTTTTTTTCTTTTTTGCTATGATAATCTATGAAATCTTTCATTTCATATCTCTTCTCTTCAGTTCTCGATACATCATTAAATTCAATAGTATATACCAGTTCTAGTAACTTTAGTATGTTGTAGCTTGATTGCTTCATCAAGTAACTTACTTAGCTTAATCATCTATTTCTCATATATTATATAATAACAGAGCACTTCTGGTTTTAATCTCATCAGTTCTTGGAGCTTTTATCACTTCTTTTTTAATCTTCTTGATGGAGGTAGAAAGGTTAATTGTAACTGAGGCTACCAACAAAACTTGATTACTAAGTATGTTCCTAGTTCTCTCAGATACAGTACTTTTTATACATAAAAGTACCACAATGAGCCTCATATTTGAAGTTACTGATCAATGGCATTGACCATTGTATTCCAATATTAGTATTAGTATTCTCATTCAATCTTATTATAACCCCCTCTCTTCAAAAACTCATAAAATGAACCACAAAGCAGTGTCACGAGCGGTGAAAATGACGATCTGAATAAGCAATTGGTCTCAAATTATCCCGAGAATCCTACAAGATATGAAATCAGTTCATATATTCTGGGGCTCGAATTGGCTTTCCAATGTCCCCGTGAGAATCCTTCAAACAGAAATTACATCCGAGAGAAACTGGCCCCCAGCAGAGGCGACCGCCATGCCTGAGCCTTAAGCGCCATGGCGAGGGCCACCCAGGAGCGGCAGCAAGGTTGCCGCCGGACTATTAATACCTCTCTTATCATCGAACAGGGTCAGTGTGATGTTGTGCAGTTGGCCAAGGCGGCGGCGGCGGCTCGGATTTTCTTCTTCATCAGGTACCTGCAGGGTTAAAATTGTCTTGGGCGTTTGAGAGAGCAGGTGAGAAGCACAGCCAAGTGGCCTGCAAGGGTTTCACGCCATCTGCAGCACACAAAAGTAAACATGGATAAGGGCCAAACAGAGGGACGATACACTGACGATGTGCTGGTGCTAGTCGGCAGCTAGTCATCTTGGCGATCGCAGTAGGCTCAATGTTCCACCGGGCTGAAGCTCTGGGCGCATCGTTGCCGAAAGACGTTGTTTCAACTTCGGGCAGCTTCCACCATCCAGTCGAACAACGGCGTTTCGACCTTGAACTCTCTCATCCTGCTCTCCACTCTGAGAAAAAGAGATCATTCTGCAACACCGGCTGGGTTTGACCGCCATTTTCTGGCTAACAAGATGCTTTTATTGGCAGTTAGGCTTTCTGGCTTTGTTTCATCTCTCTTTCTCTGGCTTCTGAAGAATGGAAGTTTCGCGCCCGAGAAAAACGGGGTGCCAGCGAGATGCGTTCTAGTCACTGCCAAACTGGAAAATGAGAATGCGAATCAAAATAATGAAACGCCATGAAGATGTCTTCATGCTAAGCGCTTGGTCAAGGGAAGCTTTCAGTTTCTAAATTGGGTTGTTTCGACAAAGACGCCGCTGGGCCATCGTAGCTAAAGGCTCGGAACAGGGTCCCTCTTTGCAGAGCACTTAGCTTTCAAAGGGAGTGTATTAATACTCGCAATGCCCATTCAATTGTGGCCGTTTCTATCTTTCTTTTACCACGTTCATTTTCTCCTTTGACATTTCTTCCCGTTTCTTCGTAGTTTTCTTTGGAGCATTGGCACCACTCGTTTGGGCTTCCGCATCTTTTTTTGATACTGTAATATTTTTGATATACTTGACCTGTCACTCGCTGGCGTTGAGTCTTCCATTCACCGAATCGCTTCTGGTATGCGATATATCCTCATTTATTTACGTTTCTCTCTCTTAATATCATATCATACTCTATTTTTCAGCTCCTGCAACGTTTGCCTGAATTGCCATGAAAACTACACTCAGTATAGTGGCGATTCTTGCCACGGCAGTTCAGCAAACAAGTGCCACGGTAGGTATTCCCTTCTTAGCTGCGCGATTCCTCCGGATATCAGAAACTGACGACTGTGGGTAGTTTTCTTGGGATACAAATAAATACTTCCCGAATCCCTCCAACTGTGATAACAAATGTACGGACAACCAAAAGTCTGGTTTCGACTGGAAGGGTCTTGGACTTGGGTCTTTCTCTTCATTCGGTGACTTTGACTTCTCAGGATTCACATGTGGCAATCGAAAGCCACCTAAGAGCAACTTCCAGGTACCATACGCCTTAAACATGCTAACGTTGCCATGCTAAGCTTGATTTTCTAACCTCAATTATAGAGCAAATGCGTTGAAGGCAAACTATTGAAAGGCATCACAAATGGCAGCCCAGAAATCTCATACCGAAAATCCGACGGCTTCTCAATCACTTCGTTCCAGATCACCGTCGATAAGGACACAGATATCGCCTTTGTGTATTCCATGCCGGATGGCTCGAGCTGCAAACACACCACTCCCTGCTCGCAGGGCGGCTCAGAGGTGCAGAATACACAATGCGGAGGGGCAGTGTCCGTAAGATTCGGCCTCCCTAAGTACAGCGAGCTGGATGATTGTGGTTTCGCAATTCACAAAATTAACTTCGACTGCGGGCCCCCCGACATCCCCAGCAAGCCTGTAGTGGTACCCACGGATGAAAATTTGTCGTACCCCATTAGCTCCCCCCCGGATCGTGAGTCGGAAGGTCAATCATATCCTGTATCTTTGACCCCAACTGCCCAGTTACCAGAATCTTCAATTGCACCAAAATCTACCGAATCATACCCTGTGGAAATTCCTCCGGGAACTCCGTCTGAAACAAGTCCTGGAGCTACACCGGGACTTCCCTCGGGATCTTATCCTGCGGGAACTCCTCCGGGAACTCTCTCTCAAACGTATCCTCCAGGAGCCACACCGTCAGAAAACACACCTCCGGGGAGCACACCCCCAGAAACAACTCCCGCTGGGACTGCTCCTCCGGTGGTCACTCCTCCAGACGTAACTCCGGGAGGAACTCCATATCCAACAGAGGCTATCCATTACTCCACCTCCACAGTCTTTACCACATCCATCATCACTATTACCCACTGTGGCCCAGAGGTTCCTTCATGTCCTGCCGACTCTACTGAGGTTGTCACTTCTACGATCGCTATTTCAACCACAATATGTCCAGTAACTATCACACCAACATCGCCCGATTCAATCGTTACTGGCCCAATCCCTACCAGCCCAACCCCAGTGTATCCTACCCCTACAAGCCCTGCAGGATCTACCACTCCACCGATACCGACTGTTCCAAACCCTGACACATTAACCTATCCAGTTGGCGAATCTACAGCGACACTGCCCGGCTCAAGTGCATTGCCAGTCACACAACCCCATCCGTCAGATTTGACTGTCACCGAAATGTGAGTATCCCCTTTTCCTTCATTGTATTCATGCTTCGGAAAATTGGGACTAAGGGCGCAAATAAAAACCATATAGTACATATACTACTGTTACTACTTGCCCAGTGACAGGAACGATCACCTCTGGCACTACAGAAATAACATATACTACTAATACGGTTTCTACTATTACGGTGACCACTACTGGTACTGTGTGTCCAGGATGCT
>NW_001813977.1:1582874-1584042 GCF_000149585.1 Histoplasma mississippiense
CACGCCCCCCAACACATATCCAGTTCCATCAGTATCAGCAGCATCTCTTCGTCGTCAGCCTTTCCCAGTTACAAATTCACCTGATCCTTCAACTCCGGCCCTACCGCCAGCTATACCCCATAGAAGCTCCCTGCCCCAAAGTAGTGCCACAATGTCTGAACACCTGGCTCAATTTGGTTCCAAAATGCAACTCGAACAGCGACATTAGCTGCTTCTGCCCTTCCTCCAAATTCACGTCTGCGGTAATCGCATGTATCCAGTCCTGGGGTGCTTCTGATGATGAAATTCAATCTTCTCTCTCCTATTTCGCTGGCATCTGTGCTGCAGACGTCCCGAAAAATCCTGGTATAATTACCGCAATCCCGTCGACAATTACCCTGACCCCACCGCCAGCGGCAACACCACCAGCAGCTCGAACCGGCGGCAACGCCCTCATTACCCCTCTACCCCAGGCCCCTCGCACTGAAATTACCGTTTCTCAAGTGATATCATACTCCGCTGCTGAACCTACCACCCGTACTACCATAGTCACAGTCCCACAGGTACAGTTCATCACTGAAACTATTCCTGGTGCAGCCACTGCTAGATACGTCGGGCTGGTTCAAGGCACTGCACTTCCTGAAGAGGTTCCGACATATGCCCCATCAGCGTACCCCGCCGCCGCCCAGCCTTCAACCTTCGCCACGATTTCAGTCTCGCCAACAGGAAACCCAACTCCTAATCCCTATATTGGAACTGGAGATGCTTTCTCAAGGTCAATTCCATCCGCCGTGTGGATCCTTTCTTCTATTACCATTTTTATGGGTCTTTTGCAGTAGATTTGAAATTTTTGCCATACCAACAGCTTGTAGGGCGAATTCCCCCTATTTATCTGATATGCTTCGTCGTTCCTCTCACTTTCCCGTTTGACTTTGTATCTTTTTCTTTATTATACATACGGTTGAACATATTTCATATTTTCTTTCTGGTTGCATCTATTGCGGGCACTATTTCTCTTGAAAACAATACTTTTTTGCGCACGGGTTATGCCATTTCTTTACGTAAAACATATCTGTTTGGGCCAATATAATATGGTTTTCTCTCTTCAGAAGTCCCCCATCCCCCTCCTCCCCCCCCGTTTATATTGTTTAACTCCCCCCCATTGGCCAGGCAATCTACAACTCTCTTT
>NW_001813977.1:1585937-1587238 GCF_000149585.1 Histoplasma mississippiense
CAACGAGGGACGTAAAAAGTATCCTCTTCAGAGACAGACAAAGTGAATTAAGACTGGGCAACCAGTCGCCGTTACTGTTGTAGACCATACGAAAACCGGGGATAGTCTATTGGGATAAAAGAAGGGGGATATAGGGGATACTAGGGAACTTGATCGTATTAATGCTGTTAGAAAAAGTAGAGCTTCTATGATGTGAAATTTAAAAACCAGAAGGTATAATGGGTAAAAAGTTCCTCTTCCCACCCCCATGAGGGAGGTATGGAATTTATATTGAGCCGTCCACTCGCACGGAGGCGATGGAGAGCAGAGATATTAACGCCGTTAGAATCGCTTCGTATACTTTGAAATCAGATATGAATGTGTCAGCATGCGTTACTAATGTTGGCCCTAGGCTGCCTATCACGGACTAGCGCACCGCACATATATGCCTCAGCTGCCTGCATGCTAATACAACCACTTTTAGACGTCCCACAACTAATCAGTGCATCCATTGACGTCACCTCATGCATCGGCAAGTTGATTGGACAGCGAGCACGCAGCCGTGAGCGAGGGCAACATGTCAATTAGTCAGGCTGGGGGGATTGGGGGAGATATGTGATGCCCAGGTCCGGGACGTAGAGGGGGGAAAAATACGAGGTTCTAATTCTCCCAGGGAGCCTGCCATGCCTAAGGTGAAGTCAGGATGGACGAATGGTTTGATGGGCGATGCTAGTAGGGAATAGCTCAACACAATAACCCAAGATTGGCAGCCCCTTGAATGCATCTCTGTGCGCCCCAAGTTGCTCAGCTCAGGTAGGCCAGCAAAGGAGCTGCTAAGCCCTCACATTCTGCTTGAAACAGTGGGCTGTGAGTCAGCACAAGCAACGTCGGACACAGCGGATTCTAGATAGGAATCATAGGATCCGCCATGGGATTTCTGGTGTTCTTCCAACCATTCGCGCTAAACCCAAGCGGCTAATTGTATTATCACGTGATCAATTGGTCATCCGTTCATAGTAATTTGTACTCAGGAACAACTTGATAACTCCTGGAGATGAAGATACATATCTGCCACAAATTCGACTACCTCCTGCCATATCGCATCATCGTTTTCCCTTCGGCCTAGACCCTAGAACCTGTCCTCCAATCACCCCGTTCTCCAACGTGCCTGTGCTGTGACGGCCTGCTGCATTTGCAGCCTCGTTCCTCCCGTCCCACAGACCTCAGCAACCACCAAACCTTGTTTCAAATACCAAATATCTAAATCGTATATTGCTCGTAATTGTCGAACTAGCTCCCCTATTACCCTTGGGAAATCCCGT
>NW_001813977.1:1587385-1589847 GCF_000149585.1 Histoplasma mississippiense
CCTCTGCCTTTTCTCGTCCGTTGCATCTGTCTCGTTCATTCGTCTTATTTTCTAACCGGTTTCCACAATAGGTTATTATTTGGCTTCCGTATGACGTATCCTCATCATTGATCCATGTGCTCGATACTATCACCAAGCACCACCAAAAAACTCCGTTCCCTCTGATGGTATGTAGATACGATCTATTCCACTCTCATATTCTATGCCTGAACCTTTAGATAATAATATCTGAATAATTGTGCATTTCCATTTCTAGCCTACCCACTATTCCTAATTTTGCTGTGTTTAGAATCTCATATCTAAATGCCTTAATTGGTGACGCTTTTTTCCAACGGATCCCCATAACCTACAAAACTTAATTCACGTTGAGATTCATACAATACCATGCCGATGGCATATTCCCCGCGTCCCGTTTCTCCAAATACACTGGCAGGCCAATCTCATGGGACGGGTGGAGCCCAACCGTACATGATGACATCCAACGCTCGAAACCGTTCGAGATCACCCCCCTCCAACCCTCAACCCGCCTCGAAGCGTGATAAAAGACGAAGTGCCCTGCAAGATAGGGTTCACGATCTCGCCGAAACATTTAGCAACGAGCGCGATTACTATTTCCGCAAACAAGTCCACGATCTACAAAATGAAATGGCCCTAATTTCCAACTCCCAACTATATGACACGGAACCGTTAAGCGACTCGCCGGAAATGATCTCGGAACTTGTTGAGAAACTCTCCGCTGCTGGACATCTGGTAGCTGAAACAATTCCATCGGGAAAATGGTATGCCAACTTTGTACAGGAAATGAATCAAATGAAGGAAGAGCGAGATCTAGAACTCGCCGTACTTATGGTAAGCGAATGCATCCTACTCACTTTCGCTCTCACACCTCTCTGTGCTCTGCTCTCCAGAGGAAACCATATGTCCAATGTACTGACGAGCATTCCATAGAATCGCCATCGTGACCAATTTTCAAGAATTAAGCGGGAACACGACTTCAAAATCCAATTCGCACACCAGGAATGCGCCAAACTAGGGGAGACCATCAGGGAGCGATTGGTTATGTCAATTTCACAGAAGAAAAATAGGCTAATGAAGGAGAAGGAACAACTTGACCTTGCTGATACCAACGCCCTCCTCTTGCATCCAAATCAATTTTCTATTGCCAACCCTTCAAGTCCCGGGGGCCTGCAAAGTAACCGCAAAACCCGTCACACACGCCACAGAGTTGATATGGACGACATGGGCAATGGAATTGGATCAGAAGCAACCAATAAACGGAAACGGAAGGGCCCAATGGACGACGATTTCGGTTCCCCCGCGCGCGACGGTGGCATGTCAACGCCTGCAGACCGAACAAAGGCGCGGATGACACAGCACCAAAATGCCGCCAGCTATCACATATCCTCCCTGTTCACCGAAAAAGAACTGGCAATGCACAGCAACAGCGCCCACGTAGCCGCCCTTCACTTCCTCGCCGCCTCCAAAAGAGCAAAACAAACATCAACCCCAGGCACAAACGGACAGAACGCTGCCGATGGCGATGACCTAGCTGGCTCTGGCGGCGACGGAGGCAGCGGCCAGGAAGACACCAGTGCGGCACCGGAGATGGAACGAACAGCCAGCCAGGGCTACCACGCCACGCGCTCTACACGCAACACAGGCACGTCGGGGCTAACGCTACTAGGCGAACTAGCTGACAAGACAGCCACAAGACCCAACCTGCCGTATTTCATCCTCGGAAACTACCACGCGCGGCCCAATGGGTCCGGGTCGGCGCCGCCGCCACCGCCACTCATGCCCGATGAGATCGAGGATGATCTCGCCCGTATCGAGAGACTTGCCAGCAAACCGCGCGGCTGGATCGACACGCGTCTTGTGAACGAGCTTGTGGACGCGACGCACGATCACGAGCATGAGCATGGGGAGATGATAGATGGACTCTTCCTGGAAAGTTCAGAGAGGTTTGGCTCGTTGCATCCGGACTTCCCTGCACAGATGGATATGCATTTGGTTCGACTGTATCCGCGTAAAGAATCCTGAAAAAAGAGATAGAGAAGAAAGGAGGGGGGAAAAAATAAATAAAACAAAATAAAAACAAAACAAGAAACATGGAATTACCCACTCCGCATCAAATTAATTAGCCAGTCGGCCGCTCGTTGACTTTTTGGTGCAGGTTTTATCTTTTCAAAGTCTTAATTTTTTGTGCAAGCGTCGGGCAGCTGGCGATTACGCGTAACTGGAACCTCGGCTTGGCGTTGTAGTACGAGACAGGGAGGGACCTACTTGTCCATACAACACACAAGGAGAAGAAGGGGATATGATCTGTCTTACTCTTTGTTCTTCATTCCTTTGTTATTTATCATTGTTTCGTCACCAACCTCCTTTTTTGTAGAACCTTGTATCTCTTCGGTCTCGTACCATTTTGGAGGAGGTCCACTGCCGGACGTCAAGTGTCCTTCGTG